>NW_026928744.1:0-35710 GCF_032062105.1 Saccostrea cuccullata | reverse complement strand
ATCAAAACTTTTTCAATTGAAGAATCCCTCTTAAGTGTTCTTGTTTTTTTCCCTTTTCATTCAAATACCGGTATAATTTTGTTTTGAACATATTTAAAATCATTTAGCAAGACACAAACTCAACACACTAAGTTATATAAGATATACTTGAATGTTTAAAATATAAGAGAAAATGAACAGTAATCAAGCTCAAAAGTCCATATAAACAATACAAATCAGTAGCAGAGCAAACATGGACCTCTTAAACATCAAAGGAGGGATCAGGTGCCATGGAGGAGTGAGCATCCCCTGCTAACTGGTCACACCCGCCGTGTACTACCTGTCTTGATTGGGACATACCGAAAATTAAAGACGTAGACAATTCAGTGCGTAAATAATCGCCTAATAATTATTATGAAAAAGGCAAGTAGCATTTAATTGAATGGTAGACTTCATTTGCATACAAAGTTATTGTACCCCCGCTTGAAAAGCGGGAGGGTATATAGTAATCGTTAATTCCGTCCGTCCGTCCGTCTGTTACGCTTTGGGGTACCCATCTCTTATCCGCAACTCCTCTCATACCACTGAAGGAAATTTAATGAAACTTTCACAGAATCTTTATTACATATTGCCATTGTGCACCTCCTATTTTACTTTGATCTGACATATATTTTTGATTTTCCAGAGCAAAACATGGACACTGCCATTATATTCATAGGGAGGCGGGGGTATCATTTAGTGAGCTCATTGCTCACAGTACCTCTAGTTAAAACGACCATTGAAATAATGACTTTAAATGAAACTTGTTTTCTTGTTTCATCAACATTTTTTGGTCAGTAACTTACCTCGTTTTAGAAATTGTTCGAAGGAAGAGCATACTCTTACTAATTGAGAAATATAGACCCAGTATGCATTTGGTATTGAAATATTTGTACATAAGTAAGGGACATCGACGACTGAAAAGTTGAAAGTCATCGCATCTTTCAAAGAGCTTTATTGTAAGGTTACAATCAACGTCTTTTTCAAGTAATATTTTCAAATAAGAAACAAGAACAGTATTTCAATTACAAGCCAACAAATATATAAAGATCGATATCATAATACATGTATTCAAACGTAGTCATCGTTATAAATTTATATACAGCACTATTCTACTTTTTCGCTTACGTCACAACTGATCATAATTTGCTTGACTTATAACCCCCCCCCCCCCCCGCGCTTGGAAAAAAGGAAGGTACATGTATATAGTGATCGTGGTGTCAGTTCTTGTCTGCGTACGTCTGTTATGCTTTGGGTACCCATCTCTTATCCGCAACTCCTCTTTTACCAGTGGCTGAAATTTAATGAAACTTTCACAGAATCTTTGCTACATCGTGCCATTGTGCACCTCCTATTTTACTTTTTGATCGGACATATGTTTTGGGTTTCTTAGAGCAAAACATGGACACTGCCAATCGTTCTTTAATATTAAAGGGTACAGTACTGTATGTTTCAGATACTCAGAAATAAGTAATGATAAGGATATACTGGTCATATCTATAAATCTATTATCGACTCATTTCTACATTTCCAATCATAGTGATTGTATCTTTACTGTACTGAGATCATATCCTCGGAGAAATGTCTCCACATTTCTTGTTTCCTGTTCACTCTGTGGGTGTTGTCGATTAAATGATCTCTATCTATTCTACGAATAGACATAACACTTAAACTGAAGTGACAAAACTGTCAGTTATCAAGAAAATATGACGAGTTCTCTCTGTCGTACATTATTGGTACCAGTAACCTAGACACTGATTACTTAGTAAACTAGAGTTACTGTGAGCACTGAGCTCACTAAATGATACTCCCGATTCTCATATGAATATAATAACATTTTCCAAGTCTTGCTATGGAAAACCCGAAATATGTGTCGGATCAAAAAGTACTAGAGGTATACTGTGAGCAATAAGCTCACTAAATGATACCATATGATTATAATGGCAAAGTCCGTGTCTTGCTGTAGCCGGGAAACCCAAAATATGTGTCGCATCAAAAGGTAAAATAGGAGGTGCACAATAGCAATGTGTAATAAAGATTCTTTTAAAGTTTCATTAAATTTCACTCAGTGGTATAAGAGGAGTTGCGGATAAGAGATTGGTACCCCAAAGCGTGACAGACAGACGGACGGACAGCTAGACGGACGGACGGACATACCGATTACAGTATACCCTCCCACTTTTCAAGCGGGGGGTATAAAAATAACAGGTGCACAATGACAACATATATGGTCCACAATAGCAATATGTAATAAAGATTCTGTAAAAGTTTCATTAAATTTCCTTCAGTGGTATGAGAGGAGTTGCGGATAAGAGATGGGTACCCCAAAGCATAACAGACGGACGGACATACCGATCACTATATACCCTCCCACTTTTCAAGCGGAGGGTATAAAGACTTAATAGTTAATACATGTAGCATTTTCTAGGCAAGTTGACTAACAGATCAAACTTTTTTGCCAAATTGTAAATGAAACCAGAGGTACTGTGAGCGATGAGCTCACTAAATGACACCCCCGCCTCCCATATAGTTATAATGACAAAGTCCATGTTTTCCTATTATGAATTTTGCTGTGGCCGGGAAACCCAAAATATGTGTCGGATCAAAAAGTAAAATAGGAGGTGCACAATGGCAATATGTAATAAAGAACCCACAACAACTTATTTTCATTATTTAAATGAGCAAAATTGATACAGTTCTTCGTATAATAGTCATTATATTCACTCGTTCTGTAACAAAACTCAAACATTCAAAAAGTGTGTGTTTTTTATCTTCAATAACATTCATTGAGCATTTAGTACAAAGTCTTTGATCATTTAGGAATGCCAAAATAACGGCCTCTTTCAATTTTTAAAATTGTGAGAAGATGTACGCAACCTACATATTAATTTTCTTTGTTCAAATGGCAGTCATAGTAAATAATTTTCAAGTCCAAACTTTGTTTTAATCCTAGCATAATTAAGTATCCAGTTTACCTTTTTGTGATAATCTTATCAAGTTACATTCATTCATGTAGTATGAAATTAATTTTTTTTTTTTTGCATTTTATCTTGAACGTTTGCAATTTCTTCGCCCGTTATGCAAATTATCCCATGTTTCCCACTATTGTTGATGCCCTGGCATACTCTCAAAACTAGACAGTGATTCCTTATATTTCCATTTCATTGTGAAATAAAATTGTAGACTTAGACATTAAAAATGTAGACTAATAGATTTAAATTACACGGGGACTTCCATGCCAATTTCAATAGTCCTCGCACACTGACGTCAAACACAAAGGCAGCCGCACGAGATTTACATGCATATTTGACCTCCTTAGCGTCAGACACAGAGACAGATGCGCACGAGATTTGCATGCGTATTAGGCCTCCTTAGCTGCTGACCTATCGACCTGCCTAATTTAAATTCCGGCAGAATTATCAAGAAATAAATTCCCCCCAACTTTCAAACAGTTATCACAGAGAAAAAAAATTAGAAATGGAAATATTAAAGTTTAACATTTCTGCAATTTTACTAAATGTTCCATACCAGGATGGTACATTGTTACTCCAGTTAATCTTACTTTGAGAGTATGCTGCTCTGTTACAACGTTAACGCACTTTGAAAAATTACACACTTTGAAAAAAAAAACTTTCAAAGTGCGTTGATTTTGTCCCAATTTAAATTGTTACTCCAGTTAATCTTACTTTGAGAGTATGCTGCTCTGTTACAACGTTAACGCACTTTGAAAAATTACACACTTTGAAAAAAAAAACTTTAAAAGTGCGTTGATTTTGTCCCAATTTAAATTGTTACTCCAGTTAATCTTACTTTGAGAGTATGCTGCTCTGTTACAACGTTAACGCACTTTGAAAAATTACGCACTTTGAAAAAAAAACAAACTTTCAAAGTGCGTTGATTTTGTCCAAATTTAAATGCACTTTGAAAAGATTTTTCAAAGTGCGTAATTTTTTAAAAGTGCGTTGCCAACTTGCCACACTGCTCTCAATATTGGAAATGACATATCTAGACATTCTAACCTATTGACATCATTCAAAATACTTTTTATAATATCAAAAAGAAGGGGAAGCCTACCAAGCTCAAATAATGAGGAGAAGTTTGCGCTTTTCCTATGCATTCCCAATATATTCTTACAAAATTTTAATTGAAGATTCTCGCACTTCAACTTATTAAAAATACAATGTATGAATACTGAGAGTTTGGAGGTTTTAAGGAAAATACTTGGTCGATTAATGTTCCCCCATATTCCACATCCATAAAGCAAAATGGGTTTTATTGTATGATCAAATACATGAAGGAATGTTTTAACACTTGTGTTCAATGACAAAAATTCTTTTTTGCAGTTTATAAAATATGCCTTTAAAGCTTTTTATACAGGTCTTCCTGAGCATATGAAAAGATTCCAGAGGCACTAAAGAGTATCCCCAAATATCTATAAGAAGACACAGATTCCAACACCTGGTCAAACAGCTTAAATTCTTTTTTTTATCAAACGACCCCTTTATTAAGTATCAGAATTTTGATTTTTGTTACATTTACTTCCAGACACCAATCATTACAAACTGACTGTAATTTATGCAATTTAGATTGAAGACCTAGAACGGATTTCCTTACTTTGAACTAGTGCTCCTGACAAAACAGGAAAACGTTATATTTTTCTGATTAATTTAATGTGAAACTGAATATAGATGGCTTGAAATTTGGGAAAAGAAACTGAAGCTGTGGAACAGACAAATGGATTCAGTCACCTTCGTTTTAGTCGCATGCTCTTTCATTCTGGTTAATTATTTCGGAACTTGTGGTATGTATAAATGTTTTTGTTTCCTTTAAAATGTGTTTGAGTTAACTCATCTCTGTGTTTCATTGTTTCTTTGTTTAGTTCATTTGCCCATTGTGTCTGATCGGGACCGTAGAAATGTAGCTACAGAACTGTAGCTCTCTGCTTGAGGAAATTCGGATAGATAAAGCAGAGAGCTACAGATCCAAGCGTTATAAAAACCATCGATTAACGCCGACGATTTTTTTGTCGCTCACTACGGGTATTTTTTCTTGCATTTTATACTTCCCCAGCTTTGATATTAATTATAAGTGGTATTTAATAATTATTCATACATTTAACTTCCATTTACTTACCTCTAAACGCTAACAAATGGCTGTTTGTGGTTACGGACGTCAAAAGGGTACTCTTTTAAAATGAGATTACAAAACTATATACAGGACTGTTTTGGACCGTTAGAAGGTAAATAAAGTATTAAATATAAGAGCTAAATATATGAATTATTATACGATACAATTCTAAGAACCAGAGAAAGCTTTAACTACATAAAATAAATACATAAAGTAGCGACAAAAAAAATGAATGTAAGGATACAGGTGCATTTATAATTTTTCTCAAGATTTATTAATTAACAAAGGACCCAAACGGCTTTAGGGCAACAGAGTATAATATAACCCTCTGATATACATGTATACACTGAAGCTTAAAATAAAATAAATAGGATGATTTCCTATCATCAAATAAGTTTATCTTATATTCAGTATAAACTCAGGGAGTTTCTGAAGCTTTATTGCCTGACGTCACGGCGTCAGGCTGTATAAGGATTGATAATTGCTTGATCCGAAACTAATAGATCATACCCAGAGAGCTAGATTTTGTGCAAGCTGATTTACATTGGAAATCTTTTACCTGCATTTTATTTTAAAAGAAACATTTTTCAGGGAAATAATGATTTTACTGATGCAAAATAATGCAGTATTTACTTTGTTTACTCTGTTTGCATGAAACATATTATTCCATGTGATTTACCGTTTCAACGTGTCCGTGTATCTTTTTTTCTCCATTTCTATACTACTGGATCAGTCAATTTATATTCTACGAAAGGGGTGAATCGCTCTTTTCGCGCCAAAACGAGTAAGCGATATTCGCGCCTTTTCTTGGATTGTTCTATTGTATGAATGGGGATGCTAACTTCCATGGAATTAAATAAAGTGTTATTGTAACCTCCATCTTCTTATGATTCAGAAATTCTCTCTACAAATTTTATCTTATTCCTTAAAGCAATATATGAATCATATGTATCAGAATATGGACATGCAAAACAAAAGAAATGATTTCTCCAATTTGTTTCCCCTCTGTTGGTTTATTCCAAATTTTAATGGACTAGTCCAATCACCACAAACGATCGACGCAGTTCAACCAGATTCCAGACGATCTGACGAAAGAAATTACCTGTGCGAAATTTTGGATTTCTTTTCCACAAAGGCCTTAATGTTGGTTTTAACTATTTCGTTCTCAAAAAATTATAGTACCCACCTTTCAGAAAAAAAAGATCAATGAACACAAACTACTACTGTTTACTTCATTGGAGAAAATACTTTCCTACAACATATGTATTTAGTTATATCCATTCTCTAAAATGTTCACAATGAATGATTTGACAACAGATTTCAGAATAGATGTAGGTTTAAATTTAGATCCAGGGGTAGATCAATCTACTTGCACGGAAAAGTCAATTGCATCATCTCGGGTCTTTTCGTCAGAGGTCATAAAACAAACTCGAATATATCGACATCATCGGATGTTAAAAATTTCTACATTTCCTGTTCATAGTAAAAACGGAGTTAGAAGTCCCTTCTATAGTATATTTTAGATAATATCATTACATTGAAAAAAGTTAACTCCATATTCCACAGATAATAGGTCTATATACATCATCCATGCTTTCATTTCAAAGTTTGTGAAAAAAGGGGGGGGGGGGAGTCTCGTGGCGTATAAATTAACAATACATTTTTGGTCTTCTTCCCTAGATAAGGCCCGAGGAGTTGCGATTGGCAGAAAACCCACATACATTAACCATTCTGTTAACAACTCTTCAGAATGCAGCAAAGGCATCGTTCTTCTACAAGTTAAATAATTAAATTTTTTTTTCTCAAAAAAGTTTCTCAAATAAAAAGACATATTTCAAACACAAAAAAGTTTTGCTCAAAAGGTTTATCACTTCTCAGGCACGTAGCCAGGGGGGGCCAGGGGGGGGGGGGGCCTGCCCCCCCTTGAAAGAATTTGCAAACATTACCTTAACTATAGGAAATGTCCATTGAAAAGATGGTTGCCCCCCCCCCCCCCCCCCACTTTTAACCGCAGTGCATTCATAGCAAGGAAATATAGGAAAAAACTGGAAGTTAAAGGAAGTTTGCTGAAAAAAGTTGGCTACTATCCCCCCCCCCCCCCCCCCACACACACACGAAATAGGAATTTCGAGGTTGGGCAATAAAAATTTGCCGTTTTTTTTTTTTTTTTTTGCTTGTCGATGCTACGTGCCTGCTTCTCTTACAGATATTGATTGATTAAGTCAGGCAAGCACTAGTATACATCTTTCGTGAAAGACACCTAGGTAATTGACTCTCTTATTTATTGAATAGAATTTAATGTACATACATTCTATGTATATATAATTTATAATAATCTTTAATTTACGAGTCTTCCTGACTATTAAAATCTAAAATGTATTTTTGCAATATTAACCTAAAAAGAATTTAAACATATATTTTCTTTTTAATTTTGATTTTCTTTCGTTTATTTATATGTATTATGAGGGAAGCTAGACTTGGAACAAAATATCACTAGATTAATTCTGTCCTCATTTAACATTCTCTATAAAGATAAAAAAGATTTTATAGATAAAATGCTGGTACTGCATGTTAGTCAACAATTGCCAAAAGATCTCATCCTTCCTTGATTATAATTGTCAGAACTAAAAATAAATCAATTGTCAATAACCAGGATTATATTTTATATCTATATTTCTGTCTTCGTAAATCATAGTAAATCATGAATGACCGTAATGTTTTTCAAATTGGTATCTGCCCATTCTTGAATGCTCACGGGCATTTTTACAGAAAACGGATCTTGAAGCCCAATTTTTTCATAAAATCTTTGCCCTTTTCTTGATTTTCTTTTCTCGGAAAGAGACATGACCCTTCACATTCTTGCAGTTTTTATTGCAATTTACACGGGTTCATAGAAATGACATTGTCAGTGTTCTAAAGAAAAAAAAAATCATTTACTTGCTACAATTTTTATCTATTATGAATAAGTTTACATGTTACAAATAGGAATGCTTAACACTACTCGTGAAAAGCTATACATAATACGTCATGTTAGTTTTCACGCATCCTAATAACAGCATTAGGATACATGTACATGTTTATACATGTATACATATTCTGCATATGTTAAGGCTGGTATACACGATGAGATTTGTAGTATAATACAAGTATTATAAAACTTTCTTGTACTCACGATATTACATATCTTATAAGATTGTTAATAATTAAACTACGTATTCCAACGCGTTTTCCCCGCCATATTTCTCTCTCTGTCAAAATAATAAGAATAGAGGATGAGATAGCAGTGTCTATCATCGTACTATGCTCGATATATTCCACAAGTCCCCTTCCCCTTCCCATAAAACCACGAGTTTTTCAATGTTTTTTCTTGTAAAGTCGGTCATTATTATTTACGATGTACTTTTTTTTAAAGTAATGATAAAAATTGGACGACCCCTATTGTCGGGTACATTTCATTGGTTGAAAGTGTAAGGTAAGTTAAGACTTGTATTAGAAAATAGAGCATTGCTCTATTCTTAATACAGTTTTATAAGATTCAAAAAGTCTTATGATACACTGTATTAAGAGTGTATATACAATAAGATTTTGTATTATAAAACAATCTTATAATACAAATCTTACCGTGTATACCGGCCTTTTGAGATGATTGCAAGTGTACATTTACCACAACTTTTATAAAAGTAATTGGACGAAACTATTTTTTGGAGGCATTGGGATGTTTGAGGCTGTATTCCATTTTTATCCACTTAAGTTTCATTGTTTTTAGTTAGCAACAAAGGCAAATGAAATGATGATTAGAATTTTAAAAAACCCAGAAGAGATGTACAAAATTCTATGCATCATGGTGTGCGTTTTAGCGAGCCTTCTTTTTGTTTAATAATTTATAAGATTCTGTTGTTTTTTCTACCTTTTCAGATTCGACATGTTCTGTCTTGTGTAAGGAATGTGATTTATCTACCAATGAATGCGTCACATGTGTTGGGGGATGGTATGGTGACCAGTGCGTTAACGAATGTAACAGAAAATGTCTGTTGTTAACCGTCAATGGTGAAGCCGCCCGGCACTGTGACAGAAAAACAGGTAGATGTTCCGAATGCGAGGCAGGGAAGTATGGAGGAACTTGCGACATGGATTGTGGCCGCGGGTGTATATATGGCGATAAGGGGGGACAATGGGGGAGGCATTGTGACCGGGAATCAGGCGTTTGTTTCTTCGGATGCGATGTAAAAAGCGGGTACTATGGTATTCAGTGTGATAAAAATTGTAGCATCGGATGTGAAGAAAATTTCGCAGCGGCAATACGTCCTTGTAACCCAGACAACGGAGTCTGCTCACTGGGCTGTGAACCAGGATGGATTGGTAAAACCTGCCAAGAAGAATGTGGAATAAACTGTATGACCAAATATGATCATTTTTATAGAAAAGACATTCGGCATTGCAATAATATTACAGGGGCTTGTCAAAATGGATGCGACTCTGGATGGTTTGGAAGTAATTGCTATTGTGATAGAGAGGGTTATTTTTGTGATGAAACTGGATGTAGCAGCGAAAGTAATAAATGTAAAAACTGTTTGAATGGTTATTATGGCGAAGAATGTAAAACCAGGTGTCCCAATAACTGTGATAGAGAGGGATGTAACAGGCAAAGCGGGAAGTGTATCCATTGTGCAGACAATATGTTTCGAGAGACATGTTCATGCAGAGGACATTGCATGACCTCTGGGGACCTGGACGATGGCTGTGACGAGAGTGGTGTTTGTAACACGTGTCAATATGGATTCCATGGTCCCTTGTGCACTCTTAAATGTTCTTCAAATTGTGTCGGAGGACAGTGCGATAGAAATAGTGGAACTTGTGATCGCTGTAGTCCTGGATATTACGGAGAGCAATGTGACAAAAAGTGTTCAGACACTTGTGATGTTAACGGTTGCGATAAAGTCAGTGGATCTTGCCATGCATGTTTATCAGGATATTTTGGTTCATTTTGTGAAAACACATGCCCCCAAAACTGTTTATCTCAAAATTGCTCCAAAGATACAGGGGATTGCTTTGAATGTTTGGGTGATTGGACCGGTGATCGTTGTCAATGCAGAGGGAAATGTCTGAAAGAGAATCAATGTGACGCCAATGGGATTTGTATTAACTGTACTGACGGAACATTTGGGGAATTTTGTGATAAAGACTGTCCAGGGAACTGCAAAGGCGGATGTGTACGAAGTACAGGGAATTGCAATAAATGCCAGAAAGATTGGTATGGACAGCAATGTTACTGCACTGGCATGTGCGGAGACCGCGAATGTGAAGTTTCAACAGGTCTATGTCACGAATGTCAAAGTGGTTACCACGGTGAGAAGTGTACAGAGAGGTGCCCTCCAAACTGTGACGATTCTGGATGCAGTCGGGATGACAGTTCCTGTAATCATTGTAAGCCACAGTGGTTTGTAGAAAGAAAGCAATGTTCCTGCAGTGGTCATTGTAATGACCATGGTTGTAACACGGATTCCGGAATTTGCATAAACTGCGATCGCGGATGGTATGGGACAAAATGTAAACGTTCCTGTCCGATAAACTGTAATTCTAAAGGATGTGCGCGAGAGACAGGATTTTGCCATGAGTGCAAGGCTGGATTCTTTGGAAATAGATGTAAATGTACTGGTCATTGTGACTCTAACGGATGCGACATAGATGGTCGCTGTGTTGCTTGTGATGGTGGTTATTCTGGAGATCTTTGCTTAAATAGTTGTCCAAAGCATTGTGCTGGACTTAAGTGTTCACAAAATGGCTTTTGCAATGCATGTGAAGATGGATGGTTTGGGCAAAATTGTGAATGTTTTGGACATTGTATGGATAATTTATGTGAAAATAATGGCAAATGCAATAGTTGTAAGCTTAATTGGTACGGGCCAAACTGCAATATAAGTTGTCCAAAGCATTGTGCGAATGGTTGCAATTGGGACACTGGAAAATGTAATAAGTGCAAACCAGGGTGGTATGGTGAAACGTGCAATCAGGCCTGTCCTGAAAACTGTGCAAACGGGTGTCATCGAGAAAATGGAACATGTTTAGCCTGTAAGCCAAGCTGGTTTGGTGATACATGTGCGTGCGTAGGATATTGCGATAAAAATGGCTGTCTAGAAAATGGAATTTGTCAAAATTGTTCTATTGGTCGTTATGGTAAAAAGTGCTTAAGAAATTGTTCTGAAAATTGCTCTGAAAGAAATTGCGAAAGGAACAGCGGAAACTGCCTTGATTGTAAGAAGGACTGGTATGGTGATAAATGTACATGCAAAGGGCCATGTGGAAAAACTGGTTGCGACGCTTCTGGTACATGTTTAAAGTGTGCTAAAGGATTATTTGGAAAACACTGTAGCAAAAACTGTTCTTCTCCTTTTTGTGCCGTTTGTGACAGAAACAGTGGTATCTGCGAAGTTTGTGTATCAGGACGATACGGTAAAGATTGCGAGAAACCGTGTCGTGAAAATTGCAAAAAGTCCAGATGCAAGAAAACAAATGGACTTTGTGTAGACTGCATTCCAGGAAAATATGGGGAATTATGTGAAAAAAACTGCAGCTTAAACTGTCATGATGATTTGTCATGCCGTCGTAGTGATGGTCACTGTCAAAATGGCTGTAAACCAGGCTACGAACCACCGATTTGTTCCTCTGCCCTTACCCAGACTAAAATGCAGACGATGATCATAATAATAATAACTGTTTCTGTGATTGGGTTTATAACGTTGATTTGAAACGAAGCAAAAACTTAGCCCAGCTCCAAACAGAATGCCGATAACACCAAGTTGAAATTTTTGGGACATTTTTAAAATCATTGAATACAAAGAATATTGAGAATGTAATAATTCCGAAATTTCCGAAATTAATATAACGTATTAATTTTTCTGTATTTCATATCTTTATGTTTTAGAAGACTAGTCAACATGGTATTTTTTCAGCATTATAAATCCAGCTTCTGATCTTGACAATTGATTGAGTAATACTCACATATAGTACTTATAAAGGTCTAAGTACGAGTGTACATGGATGACAATTATAATGTGTTCTAAGTTAAAGTTTTCTGAGATACTAAGAAAGTTGAGCGTCTCGTTAGAAAATCCGTATGATAAGATATATAGAGGATATTCAATGTTTTGCAGTTGAATATGGAATTTATTTCACGAGTTAGACAAGGTTTTTGATATTTTCATGAGTGCGAAGCACGAGTGAAAATATAAAAAAAAAATTCTGTCTCACGAGTGAAATAAATTCCATATTCAACAACAAAACATTGAGTTTTCTGTTTATTACATTTTTAAAACAAAATCTTTGATTTTTCCTTTGACTCTGTCTTTTTGTAATACAGTTATAGGCTACATGACATCATAGTTGAGCGGTTGAGACGTCATAGCTAAGTGAGGTGAAAACACTGTAAACATGGATTTAGCAACATATTTTTGGTACTTTTTGACAGTTTTCTTCGCTGTCAGAATGGTTTATTTATTTCCATCTATCTTTTATTAGGTCAAGGAAGATTTATTTTACAACAATCTTCGTTATGGGAAGGGAAATCGAGAGTTTCCCCGCACTTCTGATATTTGTCACACTGTGACAGGATATCATTTTGATATCCTTTCACACTGTGACAGAATATCATTTTTATTCAATGAATAAATTACAGTATTTCACGGGTAAAAATGTAATAAATGATGATAAACTGTGTAACTGTGTTCATTTTTGAGTGCCATGGAGCTGATAATGAAAAAAACTACTTTAGACACTTCCCGTTTTTGTAATATAGTCATCCATGTACACTCGTTTTTGTAATCTTTCTTTTATTTCTTTTTTTTTTTTGTTATTGAATCAGTACAGTCATTTTATCATGCCTAGATTCTACTGATTACTTAACAAATCTAAGTGTCTATTTCCGAACTTATAAATGCGTGTGAATCACAAAAATAATATGGAGAGAGAGAGAGAGAGAGACAGACAGACAGAGTTTTATTTATAATTTTGTACATGTACAATCCTTGCATCGTAATATTTATCGTGAATATTTTTAAAATAGCTTTATTTGTATGCGTAAGTTCTAAATCAATATAGTTCAAAACATCACTACTACTAGTCATTTATGTAAAACTTTATTTTGTAAGCTCATAGCGTTTATAGTTTTGTGCATTTGATTCAAAGTACTGAAGGGATTTTTTCTTGACCCATTATTGTTTTTTTTTATTTCAAAAAAAAAAATTCTAGAACAATGTATTAATACAAGTGTAATTTTAACTGAACATTAAGAAAGTTCACTTTTCTCACGTTTGACTGTAGATTTTAGTTTGTCGTTTGAATGTGTGTGTGTGTGGTTTTTTTTTTTTTTTTTTTTTAATGCTTTATTTTTGATCATACTTACAAAAGTACACACACAAACACACCCTCACACACCACACACACTGTGTGTGTTTTTTATTATATCTCTTGTTTTTCACCATCAAACGACCAAACTACAATCATGCATGATTTGATTTTTCTTTAAAACAAAACTAATTGTATTTTTTTATTCATCCAAATATTATTTTGTATAAACTTTTTTATTTGCATTGTGATATTTTTTTTGCCTGTATATGACTACTCCTTTTAAGATACTGTAGACGTACATTTTTCCGCGTGGGATTAATTTCCGCTATGTACGCGAACACAATTTATTAATTTCATAAACACGGATTGAATAGAAATTCTGTTTCCGCGGAATTATGACCCTGTGGAATTACAGTACCTTTAATATGCTCTTTTATCAATGAAAAGAGCAGTCGTTTAGATCCAATAAATGCTTCAAAATCCCTTTTCATGTCGTCCTACAATCTGCGTTTTTGAATTTTAAACACGAGAGAGAATAGTAATTGTTGTACAGCAGACAGACAGGAAAAACAATATTGACACCATGTTAAAAATAAACACACTATCAGCCTGAGTTTTAGTTGAGGACAATAAACAAGGAAATAAATATGTTTATGTATTTGACTTTAAAAAAAAGAAGAGTTCTAGATTTGCCGCGATGACCCAGTTTCGGAAAATTCATGTACCGGTCAAGTAGAGAAGCCTTTCTCCCTAAAATCTTTCCCCTGGAAAACTGGCTCTAGAGTAGGAACCCCCCCCCCCCCGGAAAACTGGCTCTAGAGAAAGATTTCCCCTGCAGGAATCTCACTCTGCAGTCAATTTTCCGGGGGGAAATCCTACTCTGTTTAGTAGTTATAGAATGCGATTTCCCCCAGAACCAATTTCCCCCAATGAAATATCATTGCTCTACTTATTCTTGAGGAGGAATGGTTGGTACATTGCTACAAGTGTCCCTTCTTCAAAATGGTGTCTAGATGTACACATATTAACATACATGTACGTTTATGAAAAATGAGCATGGAAATTTTTAATCCGATTTTTATGGTTACAGTCAAACCAATTTTTAAAAATCAAATAAATTGATGAAACCTGAGAGAACTATGTTTCATCTGCGTCTGTCTGTCCGTCTGTCTGTCTAGCTGTCCTATATGTGTCGGTGTGTCCCAAATGGTTTTCCACACATTTTTTCTAACTGCTTGAAGACATTGAGCAGAACAAACATGGACCTCCAAAATATCAGAGGTGGAATCAGGTGCCATAGATGAGTGGGCATCCCCTGCCGACCGGTCACATCCACCGTGTGCTCCTTGTCATGATCGGAAAATAACGGCAAAATCCGTCGTCAATGCAGTGTATAAATAATGGACTACAATTAGAATAAGAATGGTCAGTCAACATTTGACTCGACGATAAATTGTATTTGCTGACAAGGTCAATGTATCGACCATAGAACATACGAAATGATGACTTAAAACGGGACTGCTAAAATTCTAATTTCATCAACTTGTTTGTCAATAATTTACCTCGTTTTAGAAATTGTTCATACATAGAGAATGCTCTTGCATATCGAATCAACTGAGATATATAAACTCTGTATGCAGGTGATGAAAGAATATTGCTGCATAAGTAAGGGAAGATGACGATAGAAAAGTATGTCATCACATTTATCATAGAGCTTAGTTGTTAGATTACCATTAACGTCATTTTCAAGTAAAATATCCAAATATGAAACAGATGTGACAGACTCTTTGGTATCCTTTATCTCAATCTCACTAGGATGTATCAACAAAAGAATGGAAATTACCATGGTTAATTGACAATATGTCATCGATGCATCTAAATGTCGAGTTGAAGGCCACAGCAAGTGTTTTCTTCTTTTCATGCATAAGATTTTGCACAAACTCTGCTTCATGTGAATAAAAGAGTACACATTGAGTCAATCTAATTTGATACCTGCCATATTTTCCTAAGAATTTTCAAAGTAGTAGTGAAAAGAGTAAAGAGTAGAATTGCATTTTAATACCCTTTTTAAAAAGCTTACGTTTAGTCATTGATACTTAGTTTTAATTTTGTCTCACAGTTTCCGTTATCAAATTTCTTCACATGTCGTTTTGAGCAATTAAACATTAATATATTAAATGACCACCATCCCCGATTTAAATTGTACACTGTAGTAAGTACAATAACATTTTATTTTCAAGCATGAAACTCTTGAAGAAATTGTTAAAGATACACTTGTCTTTTAAGTAAAAAATTTTAGGATGTTTAATACTACAGATACTGTCCATTCTATTATAAAAAGAATTTCTAAGGAAAAATAATGAAAATTTTAATTTTTTAATGTAAAGATTTTTATAAATGTAAGGACTCGGCAAAGTGCTTTTGAGTTAAAGAAGTAGTTTTGGTCTGACGTGTAATAAACGCGTATGTCACAGATTTGTCTCATGATTTGTATGTTTTTTATGTACATGCAAATCAGGGGATACTAACTGCAACCCGTTATAAATGCAAACCTCATTTTATATTCATATTAAGCAGCAAAATTTATACAAAAACGTATATATGATAAATAAATACACTTGTTGAGGCCTTCAGCTCAACATTTATATATATCGGCGAAATACCCAGGTATTATGAATGAACAAAAGATACTTCCAAATTGATCAGTCGACTCGATATATCCTAGTCAACTTGAAATAAAAGATACCACAGAGTATGACACATATGTTTCTTATCTGGATATTTTACCAGAAAAAAAAACATTTATGGTTATTCAAAAAGAAAAAAAAAACAAAGAAAAAAAATCATGAAAAACAGGAAGACTTGAATTTTACTATCGTCTACTTCCCCTAATTATGTTATTAGATACCCTTGTCACCTGCATACGTGGACGTTATGTTTTCCCGTTGATTTGATACACAAGATCCTCTTCATACGAATACTAGTAATTTAAGAAACGAAGCAATGTGGAACCACAGTCTAGAATAACATTGATGTCAACTTCCATCTTGCCGGGCGTCTGCTAGACACAGCCTGTCATATTAGACCTTATATGGAGGGATTCGTCGGGTAATTCTTCCACCATTACGACCTATTGACAAACAAGTTGATGAATGAAGGATATCAGCGGTATCGTTTAAAGCAATCATTTTGCAAGTCCATAGTCAATACAATGGCATTGTCAAGAGGTGCAATATATCATTAAGTGAAATGCTGACTGATGTTTTGCGTACCAATTGTTAGACCATTATTTACATACTCAGTCTGAATTTCTTATAATATTTTTATCGTTTCCCAATCATGACAAGACGAACACACAGGATGTGACCGACCGACAGGGGATACTTGCTTCTTCATTGCACCTGGTTCCATCTCTGATGTATGAGATCCTTGTTTGGTCTACTCTCGATCTGTATTGTTGCATTAAATTGTTTGTTTTATTTAAAAATCAAAATGGGACACAAACAAGACACACTATAAATATCAGACATCATTTCTACTTAACAATACGCATGAATATGTAATAGTTAATTTTCAGGAGAAATTCATCTACATCATAATTAGTGTTGCATTAAAGCTAATCATTCTAATTAAGAAATCTTTATACGTATATCATTATAAAGCAGGAGAGTATATACGAGGGCTGTTCAATAAATAATGTCCTGAACTATATGACATACATTACAGATATCATATGACATTAAACTTGACTTTCTCTCATTATTAAATCTTTCATGAATTTATAACAGTTTATGTGACCACTTTTCATCACATAGTTTCATCGTGAGCAGGTGGATTTCAATGATAAAAAAAATATATAATGGGCATCAAAAATGGGTACCCTCCTTGCCAACAAAAATTATAACAACTTATGTACTGTTCGCCAAATTTCAACAAATAATATTTGATGATGTATGATTGACTTTAAGACACATAGCAAATTTGATAGACATCACATCGGGGGTAGTTTACACTGTATTTAAGAAACGTTTGACGGTAAAAAAGCTTAGTACTCAAAGATCAACGTATATTTTGAAAAATGAGTGAAAACGACAGTGTTTACGAAAGTCTTAACAATTATTTTAAAATATCAGTAATTGTAGTTATCCACGTTTGTTTTATTTTCAAACAGATATTGAAAAATGAATCTATTGCTTAAAACCCTAAAAACAAAATTTACCATAAAATGTACTTGATAAAAACGGCGAATGTCTGACAAGTGTACAGGTATGCAAAAGTACAAAGACAGATTTATATGTAATTTTCTTAGACATTAGTGGTATTGTTGTTTAAAATCGTATTCGGAGTGACATTTTAATTTCTGGAGGAGTCCAGAAAGCACTTTTTTGGTCAAAAAATCAAAAGGTTTATTAGAGGAAGGACCAATAATCAGGAATCCACTACATTGAATTTCTTCAAGACAGCGTCCAAACCCGCATGCCCTGAAGAGTTAAAGGGTTTTGGGATAAACAGAAAGTTAATATTTTTTCACATTAATAATATTCGCGAGATCTTTGACGTTTTGACTTGTTTCTATTTCCAAACTTGGAAAAAAAACACCTTTCAGAAGGAAGGAACAAGTTCGGGAAATCATTGGATCTGCCATTTTCCAGTATACTAAGGGTCATACCCAAAAATGAGTTCTACAAACGATCAGAAATTGAATAAAAATGTTATGGACATGTACTTTACTTAAAAGAGATTAATTAGTAAAATCATGAAGACTAAATCATTGAAAAACGTCTTTTGCTTCTTTCTGAGCACCGAGGACATTATTTATTGAACAGCCCTCGTAGTTGTCTTTAAGTCCGTCCGTCCGTCTAGCTGTCCGTCCGTCTGTGTGTGACGCTATGGGGTAAACATCTCTTATCCGCAACTCCTCTTATACCACAGAGTGAAATGTAATGAAACTTTCAGAATCATTACATATTGCCATTGTGCACCTCTTATTTAACTTTTTGATCCGACAAGAGACTCTTATATGTATAGAAAAGCATAAAAACAAAAAAATAATATAATTGTATTTCATAGTGGATTTTGATGTTTCAATTTATTCAAATGATTAAAAGTGGTATATTTTACTATTAATACAAAAGTTAGAGTATTTTTATAATAAATAATTGATAGTTTTTTCGTCCATTGAATTACCAACTCTTTCGTTTGTGTTGCTCTTATTTTATCATTTATTGAATTAATTTGTAGCGCATGGAAACATAGTATGAAAAATAAATGCTCATTTGATAAAAAATACTGTTATTTTATATTGCAAAAAAAAAAACAAACAAATTTTTTATTAAAAATGGCAATTTATAGGTTAAATGTTAATTAGTCCGCATAGTTACCTAATTCTGTCCTCTGCATAATCAAGACTACAAATTAATAGGATTTTAAAATGGGAAAAGCATTTAGTAAATAATTTGATATTTTAAAGACAACCAGTTACTGGTTAGTTTAAAAAAGGAGGGAGGACATGACTCTAACTTGCATTCTGTAGATTGTCAATGGAGCAATAAGATATGTCCTTACAGTAACTTTTTCTTGCAGTAACATATCTGACAAAATCACATGCAATTCTTTTTAATGTAAATCAGATCAAAGGACTTTGTTTAAGTATTCATGTCAATTTTTTAATAGTATTCAATTTCTCTCCACCGTTAACGTCAGCAGTTAAAAAATTGTGATTTCATTGAAATATTATCAAGAAAAGCTTGTTTAACAGAAATTTGGACTTATCTTGAAAATGACCCATATATAGTGATATTTGGTACATATCATCTTCATTAATTTTTGCATGAATTATTTGAGCAAGTCTTAAATGTTTAAGTATTGGTGGAAACACTTCCTTTCAAAGCAGGTGAATTTGTATGTATCAAGCATTCTAGATCTTTCGAAAAGATTATCATTAAAAATAACTGTATCTCCCATTGTGGAAGAAAGTCAGTTCTGCATTGATTCATAAAGAACTATAAATGTGACAAGTTCGACCGATCATGATTGACAATGCTAGCACCATATAATGTAATTTATGTATGCATGTATATACTCGCGTTGTGCTTTTTGGGGGAATTGTAGGTTACAATGTAACAGGTTATTTCAGAGAATTTTATATTTCTATTTATAAGAAATATGATGTTGAAGGTTTCCCTACTCTTGGTTGCTGGACTTTCAGTGAGAGTTAACGGATACAGGGAGACGTTCCAAAGGCCCTTTCAATGTAACCCAAACACGGTAAGTAGAGATTTCAAACAGGATGTTTTTGGACAAATTGTTTAATGATGTCACATTTTTTTTAATTTACTGACTAGGCCCAGGTCTCGGACAGTTTTTATTTGGGTTTGAAGTTTAATATAATTATTTTTAAATCATTTGTAAAAAAAAATTGAAAAAATGAAAAGATATAAAGGTATATCCAAAGAAATTTTTTAATTTTTAAATAAATAATTTTAAAATGAGAAGCCGAAAATTCATTGCATTAAATTTAATGATGAATACAAAATATCAATATTAAAACATGATACATAATACTAGAATTAAAAGGTAAAATGACTATTATTATTTTAGCTATGGATCACGCTTTATCAAGTTTCATTTTTTTTTAAACTAAAACTTTCAATTCACCCATTACGTTTTGGTCTAGAGAAAATGAAATTGGAGCAACAGCAAAACCGAGAAATTATACACAGGAATTATGCAACGAAAAGCTTAATTGAAAAAGCAAACTTGGCATCGTATATGTGTAGGACTCCAAAGTGCAATGGGACTCCAAAGTCCGAAGGTCCTGCCAATTCCCGATGGTCTGACACGCCAAAGTCCGTTGGTGCGGAAATCAATCGACGTTTATAACGTCATAGTACCACTGCACCAAACCGCAATGCCACGCTATGCCAAATGCGAAAACTAACCTTTATCTCTCAGCTAGGTGCGAGACTAACGCTCGAAAATTGTGTATTAACAATAACCTAGATATATTGGGTGGGAGCTAGACTAACCCTAATCACTCGACTATAGTGTGCGAGGACTAACCCCAAATCTCTCGGGTTGTGCAATACAATGACTAAACTTAATCAATCGAGTGTTGTGCTAGGACTAACCCTAATATCCCTGGAAAGTGCAAGCAATAAGCAAAATCAATAAAATTGTATTCGAGGACAAATTCAGAAATGATGCCTTTTGAATGCAGGACAACGGCGTCAAGGATTGACGTCGGATTACTGTGACGTCATAAACGTTGATTGTTCCTCCGCACCATCAGACTTTGGCGTGTCAGACCATCGCACAGACCAGCACAACGTGTCTCATAGGAAACGAGCCATCGGACTTTGGCGTGACTATCGGACTTTGGCGTCCGTAACGACAACGAGCCATCGGGGTTTGGCGCAGATCATCGGGCTTTGGCGAGATCATCGGACTTTGGCGTCACCATCGCAATTTGGAGTCTTACATATGTATGGATTTTATTAAAATAACGACCAATTCTTGTTTGTACATAAAATCAGCTCAATTGTTTATTATGACATAAAAAAAGGAAAAGAAACTTAAGAAGGAAAGAAATATAATGTTTAGCCAATTAAATATCCCCTCACCCATTCAAAGAAATTATTTTAAAAAAAATAAATGAAATATATATTAAATAGAGGTTGACAGAAAATAATGACACATTTAAAATTTGAGTAAGTCCAGAGAAGATCAAGATAATGAAGATGATGATACAACTCTGATAAATATTTCTTTCGATGCCTTGATTTAAAATGTGTAAACCACAACAGGGAAACTCTTTGATTTTTTATCATATGAGACTTACATTTACTTCAATGTACATGCCAAGTCTAGGCAAAATCTAATTCACAATTTATAATAAATGAAGACATGCTATATTGTACATTATATGTAAGAAACACAAAATTCTACCTTCATGTTTCAGAAGAAGGCATCTGAAAATGTCAAAATTAATAAATTTTCATTGTTTTTATGGAGTATTACATGTATAATTTAAATGACAGATGAAACATATGGAAATAACTAACAGTATTCAAGATCAAAGGCCAAAAAAACAATACAAAATAAGAGCAGAGCAATCCCGGACCTCCAATACATCAGAGGTTGGATCAGGTGTCATGGAGGAGTGAACGTACCCTGCCGACAGATCACACCCGCCGTGTGTTCCTTGTCATGATCGGGAAATAACGAAAGAATTCGTCGTCAATTCAGTGTATAAATAATGGACTAAAAATAAGTATGAAAAATGTAAGTCATCAATTGACTCAATGATAATTTGTATTTGCTGACAAGATCATTGTATCGACCACAGAACTTACGAAATGATGACTTTAAACGAGACTGCTGATATTTTTGTTTCAACAACTTGTTTGTCAATAATTTACCTTGTTTTAGAAATTGTTCGTACGCAGAGCATGCCCGTGCGTATTGAATCAACTAAAATACATAAACTCCGTATGCAGGTGATGAAGGTATATTGCTGCATAAGTAACTGAAGTAGACGATAGAATGTTAAAATCATCAGGTTTATCTTAGAGCTTGGTTGTTAGATTACGATTAACGTCTTTTTTCAAGCAAAATATCCAAAATGAAACAGATATGTCAGACTCTGTGGTACCTTTGATCTCAGTCTCATCAGAATGCATGGTATCGACATAAGAATGGATATAATCATTTTTAACATACAATACGTCATCGATATACGAGGGTTGATCCAAAAGTTCATGACATATCTTCGTATTTAATTTATTTATTAGCGGAAATTGTTGAAAATTACACATGAGAATATCGACAATTGTTGATTCTTTTTAATAAAAAATATTTTTAATATCTATGATAGAAACTTTTTGTCATTAGCCATGGAAACTGATGTTTGAAAAAGCGGGGGAGACATTAACTTGCTTTTTATCATTTTTTAAAATTCTTAATACGTGAAATGAGAAAAAAAGTATCGAATTGGTTCATAAAATGAAAATTATGTCTTTATTACGATTGCTTGACCTCTTATGAATCTTTCTCTGAAAGTTTTACTGATTCAAATGAAAATTTAGTTTACGTGTTGATGAATTATTGTTAAATCTTTAAATTGTTAGGCAACGTCTAATTTTAATCAAGTTATAAGTTTTCTGAAAATCAAGGTAATACTTTGACCTAAACGTGTATACTTCTGATACAGGCTGGAGACTGCATTAAGCAATGAACATTTAAGAAAAGTAAAACGTCCATTATAGGTACGGTCACATTTTGGAGGGTCAGTTTTTCCTCGTAGACAAATGAAGCGTTAATGAACGTTGGCCGATGACGTACTGTGCTTGACATTGCTTCTGAAACTGGGACATTATATGGAAAGATTGGGAGTATTTTTGAAATATGAGTGTAATATGAAGATAAGTCTGTGCGAGAGGATACCAAGGCTTTTCTTTAGAAGAAAATGGAGAAAAAAGCGGCATTCTGTAGAATTACTCAATCGAATTGGACAGGATGGAGATGTACTCCTGTAATATGACGTGGCATACTTAACTTGACAAATAATTATTTCGAAGTCTCCCCCGATTTTATAACTATCCATTTTCAGAAAGCACGTGTGGCCTAGTTTGTAATTTTAATGTGGTGAAATTTTCCAGTTTTGTTGCATGATGACTCTATATTATAAATATGCCTTTTGTTTGCTTTTATCAAATTACGATAAAATTTAAAGCGAAATTCCGCGAACTTTTTGATCAACCCTCGTACATGTATCTATATGTCGAGTTGAAGGTCACAGCAAGTGTTTCGTCTTTTCACGCATAAGGTTTGCATAAATACTGCTTCACAAGAATACAAATATAGGTCTGCTTATAACGGGGTGCAATTGGAACCTATGATATAAAGGATTTATATACAAAAATGATTGAGAGAATTTCAAGTTCTTATGTTTAAATTTCAAGAGCTTCAACATCTTTTTTTGATATTTTATGACCCCTTCTTGAAGAGCTTCCGTTTAGCACTCTACGACGTTTATCTGCATGTCAAATGAAAAATTGTTTCTTTAAAATCAGTCATTTTTGTAATTAAGTTTTTCAAAATGTAATTTCTCAATTTTATTTTATTTTGTTAATTATGTGAATAAAAGCTGTTTTAAAACGGTAAATACACATCATTGTTCAATAGAAACTCCAGTCTGCCCCTTAATTGCGAATCCAAATTTAATCTTTTTTAAATAATTTTCATGACATTAAACACCTTTTCATGGACCCACTGGGGGTTCAGTAAAGCCACAAGACCACCTGCCTTCTATTGCGCCCCCGTTACGAAAGTCCTGGATCCGCCAATGCAGATCCCATAGTGGGATTCGAACCCGCGAGGTAAGGATCAACTCCTTACTTCGCGCCTGTAGAACAGACGCTCTAACCACTGCGCCACGCGGAAGACAATATCTTAAGTTTGAATTGATATGGTCTTATTTTCAGCCTCAACTGATTATCTACAAGTATTACTACCACCCTCCCCAAACCCTTTCCCCTATTATTTCTTTATTTTGCATTTGAGAAATATATATCTCTTTGTAAAAGATACTGATACCAGAATTGTCGCTGAAAGTAAGTTTTTTTTTCAAATATTTGAAATATTTAATAACATGGTAGAGGAAGACTACCTGAATAAATTGAGTGTATTTCTGTCCCCTTTTAAATTTTCCATTGCTTCAGATGATAACTACGGGATATCCAGCAATATCTGGTCCTAAATCTGTTAATGATCGGATTGCTGTTGTCGGAGGTGGGATAAGTGGAGTGCATATGGCTTCTCTGCTAAAGGTTAGTGAATAGAGATGTATCGTATTTTATGAATATTTTTTTAATTTAATCATGTAAATCGAAGATAACGTTTTAATTTTCGCAGTTAAAAATTCATTGCAGGAGAGAGGTTACAAAAACATCAAAATATTTGAGATGCGAAACGAAGTTGGAGGAAAAGCATATTCGCGATTGCGTAGGGGCGTGTATAATGAGTTTGGGACAATCTTCTTGACTGATATTTACGATCAGGTAGCCAATATGGTGAAGAGGTATACGCCTCGATCCAGGATCAAATCCAAAGGTCTGTCATCCATAATGGTCAGAGAATTCGGTAAGTCATATCAAAAACATTTCAGTTCTAGTATATACATACACATATTATTGATATTTGTAAATTTTTGATCTTAAAGACCCAATTTTTTTACCGTACGGTTACCTGAGGAGGGGGAGTGGTCCAAGTAACAGTGGTATTATTTACCTGGAGACCCCCAATACGCAAGATGTCAAAAATCTACATACACGTGGCATTACACAGGAAGTCTGTGACTGGTATCAGGGTCAACATTCCGTGTTTCGTGTCTAAATTTGAATGAAACTACTTGAAATAATTGAGATATTTCAATATAAAATTTATTTTTAAATACTTTCAGCGATATCTAATGAAGGAAAAAATTATAAAGAAATATCGTTTTTATATTTTAAAAAATGACAAATTAAAGAAAAGAACACAGAGTAAAACTACAAAGAAAACGTATCTTTTTTTAATTAAACTTGTGTAAATATCAAAATAAAAAAAAATTCCATTCATAGGTAGGCCTATCCGAAATGTGAATATATACAATGTACCGTACCGCGATAGGAATATTGCCTAGTACGTTCTGATCAACAATAGTGTCGAAAATATTCACCATTTCCGGGTGTTCGTACGTGTGATTAAAATTTTTTATTGTTTGCGAGATATTTTTTTTTATTACTTTTAAGAATTGATCTTTGGCTGTATATATACATATATATATTCATTTTTAATTTCGAATATTGGGTATTGACAGATGTTAGGAAATTCGAACTAAAAGTTACAATCTCGAAACTCGACAGCTGTTTCTGACATTTCAGAACTTTATAACGGAACATGGTATATATAGATTGTATTCATATATAAGTAGGTAAAACATCGGATAAAGGAATTTTTTATTCGCGCCGTTTGTGCTAAATATCTTTTCCTATTTTTCATATTCCAATTTTAACCGGTGTAAAGACGAATAATGACTCCCATCGAATAATGACCGGGGGGTCATTTTTCAACGACAAAAAATGACCCCCACCCGTAGAAAAAAATCATTTTTTGTAGAAAAAGGGTCCTAGGGGGTCATTATTTTATATGTTAGTCCTATAAAATAATGACCCCATTGAAAAATGACCCCCTTTAAAGTGATACAAAATATACACTCTTTGATATCTTTTTTACAGCGAAACTAATTTTTACATTTTCTGTAACCAGAAAAATACAAAAAGTCGTATGAAATAATTAAGAGATTCACGTAGTCTTTCAATGCTAAAATTGTGTTTGAAAAGAGATTCTTTAATTGTCAAGTAAATAAAATTTCTTTTTAATATTCCTCCTTATAATGTTCGCTTAAAGAATGATATTCCACTTGTTTTTAGAAATCAAACCATGCAAAAATCAGGTTTAAATACTCTTTAATAGGAAAAATTAAAATTCCGTCATTTCAACTTTTAGTTTGTTTAAGTTTGGCAAATCCTATTTGACAATGAAAGAGGAAGAAATTTTTATCCCCCCCCCAAAAAAAAAAAGAACATTACGTAAAATCAAAACAAAAAAAATAATAATAAATGAAAAGAAGAAATATAAATAAAACTCTATACCTTTCAATAATTCTGAAAGAGGCTCTAGATAAAATATTGAAATGAAGTTAAGCCTTCACACAAGTACTATCATATCATAATTTACTTCGCCATGATTAAAGCATACTTTAAATGTTGGTGGAGGTATACTTGAAAGTATTGTGGCAAAGTAACAATTAAAAATTAGTAGAATAGTAGATTATTTTTAGCTTATTTTTAATTCCTTTCTTATAGAAAAATAAACGTAGGGTGTTTTTTTGCTCTTGTTCAATATCGACTTCCTGATAAATAAGAAAGGGGGTGGGGTAAGTATAAGACCTAAAAATATGCTCTGTAAAATATGGGCTAGTGTAAAATTCACAGTCATTCTAATGCAAAAACTATACATGTAGACATAAACTTTTGATTTAGCACACAGTATTCATTACATTTCTTTTAACGTAGAACCTACTTCGTATGACATCATAACTTGTAAATGTGTTAAACCTGTGCTAACCCATTAAGACGTCATAATTAATTCAATGCCACTTTTTCCCGTACTTGACAGCTTCAATAAAAATGGTAGAAAATACTGCATTTTGAAATTCACAGAATTCAATCATGCCAACATAATCTTGATTCAATTCATATATTTTTTGGTTTATAATGCTTAATGGCAATATATTTCTGGAATAAGAGAAAATATGTAGGCACCTTTTATTTACTAGATCTAGACCTGAAGTTGACAAACCCAAGACTATCTAGTGTAATGAAATTACAATGTACATACAACTTTCGTAATAATTTGAATGGTATGTAACCATTTTGAAGGAATGTATAAATCGTAAGAAATCTTTAGTTGCCAGCTACATGTATATAGCGTAATATCTTGATGAAATGTGTCTAAGTCAAAGATGCACGTGTTGTAGATCGTTTGATCGTGTGTACTTTTTTGTGATATCTATAATGAAATGATGTGCATTCCTTTTAACAATTATTTGTTACCTATTCATATTTTTGGTGTTTGATTACAATTTTTCTATTAAATATGATCTTTTTAAAGAAAAAAGTACAATTTCTGATAAATATTTAATCTGAAAGTAACCCCAGTCATTTAATTACTGTAACGTATCCAGTCATTTCCGCGGAATTATTAAATCCCGTGTAAGTGCAAAAAGGTCAAGAAAATGAGTTGAAAGGTTTATATTTTAATCATTTTTTGTAATCATTTGGCTATGTTCTTCATCATATTGAAGATTGAAAACATTGTGACAAAGACGTCTAACAAATATTTACAAATATAGGGTGAATAATTGACTAAAAATAATTCATTTGACTATTTTTTTAATGGTGGACTTATCTTTTATGTTAATTGAATAAAAAAGAAATTATTCTTGATAAGATATTGTTTAATATTATTCAGTTAAAAAATTTTATAAACGACGATGTTTGAAGAAGTATTTTTGTGATTTTTCATATTCCCTTTATGACAAGTACCCCTAAAAATATTTGAAAATGTGAAATCGCAGTATGTGAATACCCTACCAAGTTTCACAGCCTGTTCTAGATTAAAAAACAAGGAAACATATCATGATATCTTAACTGATTGATAAGCAAGTACTAATTTATCATTTTGAAAAGTTTGAAAATCTTGCAATTGTGACAAAGACTTTTCCGACATAGGTTCTACCTTAATTCTTGTTTTACTCCACCCTTTTACTCAGTTCTGAGTATATTTTTCAGAGAATTTAATATGAAAATCAGAACAAACATTTTCATTGTTGTAACGTCTTCTTTATAATGTATATTAATATGAAAAGTTAATTGAAGACCATTTCTTTTTATGTCCCCGTAGTCGAAGATTCGGGGGTATATAGTTTTATCGTGTTCGTCTGTATGTCCGTCTGTCTATCTGGCGGTTTGTTTGTCCGCAAAAACCTTAACCTTGACCATAATTTTTCATTTATTGGAGCTATGACTTTCATATTTAATATGTATATTCCTTGTGACAAGACCTTACTTTGGGTACCACCAAATTTGACCTTTTGACCTTGACCTTGGAGTTTATCCCATTTTACACAAAAATGCCAAATTTTTACTTTGGCCATAACTTTTGAACGGTAGATACTAGTTTTCCGTACTTATGATTTTTTTTTACCTTGGCCATAACTTTTGAACGGTAAGGGCTAGGGTATTCATACTTCACATATGTAATCCTTGTTACATTTAAACATTTTCTTAAGAAATCATCAACTTTGACCTTTGAGTTTGACCTACCTTTCAAAAACTTATCCTTAGCTATTACTTTTGAACAAGTGGTGCTAGGGCTTTCCTATTTTGCAGTTGTATTTCATGTGAGAAGACCCTACTTTGGGTAACAATATATTTAAATTGCATTTAAGAAAAGTTTAATCTTCGCTATGTTGCCATACAGGGGCATAGCTGTTTCACAAACACATCTTTTTATATATGAGGATTTGCGGATAAGAGATGGATACCTCAAAGTGTAACAGACGGACGGACATCAAAATCACTATATACCCTCCCGCTTTGTAAGCGGAGGATATAATAATATATAATACTGTGATTTTTTCTGTCAGTTCGATAATTTCCACCATCAAAAAACAATGTTTACCTAACCCTTAAGGCTTGATGAATCTTTTACTCCTTTAGATTCTGAATCATTGCATTTACCTTAAAATATAGCTATAATTGTATAATGTTATGAGATCAACATATCATCAGTTTATTCCCAATAAGCTCAGGTGAGCATTTTGGCCAATATGTTTCTTTATCCATTTTTTTTTTTTGCCCCCTAAAAATTTTAGCTTTAATCTACAGGAGGTCATTTTTCTACGGGGGTCATTTTTCTTCACGTGGGTTCTGCAAATTTTTAAGGAAGTGACACTTTTTCTACGGGCAAAAGGGTCATTTTTCTACGTCGAATAATGACCCCCGGTCATTATTCGATGGGGGTCATTATTCGTCTTTACACCGGCAAATAGCGTTTCTGTGCACAAACTGGTCTAAATTCTACAGAGCATATATCTTGGACGACATATCGCCTAAAATACAATATAGCCGTTGAGATTAAAAGCAAATATTTTATGAAGTCATGTTTTATTTATCTACTCTCAATTGCTTTTAAAATAAAATTTTTCTAAGATTCTTCTTTAACCCCTGTCACGGGGCCCGTGTATACAAGGTGGCTACATGAAAGTGTTTGACGCGTGACCAGGCAATCGTTTTCAAAGGACACAAACTCAGACTATCAGGTAACACGGATAACTGGCCTGACAATCAAATCAGAAGCTATTGTTTTTTTTAATGATTGACAGGCAGTAAATTATTGATCTTGAATCAGGTAGATTTTGGGGGCGTTAACATAAAATTGGGTGTTTAAATATAGGCATACCACTTAAGTTTTAGTAAAGTCTGTATTTAACATGTTCAAGAAGGTTTAATATTATTTAAGGTTTTGCCAAAGGTCAATAAGTACTCAATGCTAATTTTATAACAGCTTCATATTTATGTGGTTTCTGAAGTTAAAACTTTTACATTTTATAAATATATCATTGATTAACAGATTAAAAAGTATCACGTGGTTAAAAATACTTAAAAATATTGATTCGAAAAAAATATTTTTTCAAAACTGCGTTTACTAAAAAAAAACCTAATTCATTCCGTACTTTTAGTGAAAGGCATAATTGCAGAAAAATATATGTTGATCAATAAATTGCAAAATTTGAATTCTATAGAATCTGGAAAGCGGTTTACCATTTAAATATTTGTTTTTAAAAATGATACTTTTTATCTTTTACCTCACATTTATGGAGCTACGTATATTGCAAAAAATTATTTTTGATATAAATAAAGTTTGGCAATAACCTAAAACGAAACGATCAATTCATTTCGATTTACGGTAAAGGTGGTCATTCTGTTTAAGTGAACAATTTAATTGATACCATTTAGGGGGAAATGTGTGAGTTTTTAAATTTAGGATTAAAAAGATTAATTATTGTATTCATGATGCGAACGTCTTTATAGGTTTCATTAATGTAACAGCGACTGATCAAGAAATCTGTACAGGCGACATGCTTTATGTAGTTCATGCAGTGATTAACGCAATGGGTTTTCTTAAGAAATAATGGAGAAAATATTCAGTGGATGTAAATATTCCACTTTTACATCTTTTAACTGCATTTAAATTTCACTCGCATAATAAGCTTTTAGTATCGTGTATTTGAACTGATTTCAGTAAAAGTCTACTTTCGTTTTCAATAAACTTCCATAAAATAGCAAAAACGAGAGTACTTTGGCGGTTCCGGATGGAAGATGTAAGCTACTGTCAATTTTAAAAGAAACTGACAACAAGCAATTGTTTATTTATTTCATAAAATACATCACTGAAATATAAAATCAAAACTTGATTTAAATAAAAAAAAGGAAATATGTTTGTGATATAAACCGATAGCAAAGAAGAATGTGCAAACAATTCTCGTCATTCACGATCTTAATTTGACGAAAACTTCTAGAAGGTCATACATGTAGAGCATTTGTACGGAGGATACTTCTTTTAAGATAAAAGGAAAAAAATATATCATGAAAATGAAAAATTATCACGTGAAAACGAGGTAATATCTCGCGAAAACGAAAATATCTCGTGAAAACAGCTTATTATCTCATGAAAACGATTAATAGATGTTCACTCGCGAAAACGACAAAATGTCTCGTGAAAACGTGTTTTATCTCATCTCGCGAAAAATACTTTTTTCTCGTTTTCACGATATATATTTTCAAGAGTTGCACGAGATGGTAAATCGTTTTGATGAGATTTCTGCGATTTGGCGGGATAATACATGTACATGTACATGCATGTCGTTTCTGGAGACAATATCTCGATCGTTTTCATAAGATATGTCGATTTCACGAGATATTATGTCATTTTGAAAAGATAGTATGTGTATGTCGTTTTCAAGATATATCATCTCACGAGATATTATATCCTTTTTACGACACGATATGTCGTTTTCTCAAAATAATAGATTGTTTTCAGGAGACATTTTTTTCATTTTGACGAGATAATATGTCGTTTTGACGAGATGAAAAGTCGTTTTCATGCGATAATATGTCGTTTTCACTAGATATATTGTTTTCACGAGATGTTATGTCTCTTTACTAGATATTATGTCGTTTTCACGAGATAATACGTCGTTTTCACGAGATACTGTGAAATTACAAATTTTCGTGGGGGTTAATTTTCGTTGTTTTCGAGGTTTGAAGAGACCCACGAATTCAGGTGTGGAATGTTACATTCAACAATTTTTTATCCACTAATTCAAATCCCCACGGACCAAGAGTTTTTACTCAAACCACGAAAATTAATGATTTTACAGTATGCCGTTTTTGACGAGATATTATGTCTTTTTCACGAAATATTATGTCGTTTTCACAAAAATACTAGTTTTATGTCCCTCAAAACGAGGGATAACGAGAAAATATGTCGTTTTCACAAGATTTTTTTTTCCGTACATAGACTTTAAAAATTATATTCTTGTCTGAAAAAGCTGGTGTTCCCAATGAAAAAAAATACTGTGCAGTAGTAAATTATCGAATTGTACCCCTTGATGGAGGGTACTAATCTACACGATTATATAAAAAAGAACAAATCTAATTTCTTACTGTTTTCTTCATTGTAACATTTAAGGAATCACTGTCTTAGTTTGTTGGGTATGCCAGGGCGAATCCCATTATGCATAAATTATCCCAAGTTTCCAACTGCCGTTGATGTTCCTGGCATACCTTATAAACCAGATAGTAAATCCTTATGCTTGTAAAATAAAAAATACTTGTATATAATTTCACAGGCAATTTATTTGATAAATTGAAAATTGTTTTAATTGTAATTAAACAATACTTTCAGTATACGAGGGTTATTCAAAAAATACGTAGACAATGTCCTCCATCATCATAGTAATCTTACAAAATTTAAGATCATTTTGTTGTATTTTAAAAATCTTTGACAATTTTGATATAATTAATCATGATATTATTCAATTTCCCAATTTTCCGATTTCAGATGAGTCTTCTACATGAAGTAAATTAAACTGTTGTTTCTTTTACATCTTCAGTAAGTTCAATGGTTATGACTTCTATATTTTCAGTTGAAGATGATTTATGAGGTGTGCCTTCTGTAGATGTGTCTATATTTCTAGCGGATTCAAGGGTTGTATCTCTAAACTTTCTGAGAGAATTAATGGTTGTGTTTCTAATATCACCAATAGATTCGAAGTATTTCTTTTTTATATCTGCAATAAATTTAAGGGCTGCGTTTTGAATACCAGCAAAAGAGGTAAAGGTAGTGTTTTTTATAACTGCAACAGCTTTAAGAGCTTCTTCTTCTATATCATCGATACCCTTTCGGGTTTTGTCATTTATATCGTCAAAGGCTTTTTCGAATATGTCTTCTAAATCCTTAATAGGTTTAGGCGTTTCATCATCTAAATTCTTCAAGCTTGGAATCATCTGATACGTATATCTGTGTTCATAATTAATATTTGATTCATCAGAATTATTTTCCATTTCTACAAGTGAAACACAACTTGTACACTTTGCTTCCTGTGCGTAATAGGGGCAGTTGCAGCAACCAAAACATAAAACATACAAAAATAGGAAACAGTCGCAGTCTGACTTAATATTTCTACAAGAATTACAACACGAACTTTTACTTTTTCTACAAAAATTACAACATGCACTTTCACTATTTCTACAAGAATTACAACACGCACTTGGTTCAAAGTCACTTTTTTCCAGTTGTTTTACTACTACTGTTTTTTCACGTTCTGTATCGCAACACTGGTTGATTTTAATAAGTTTATGTTTAGGTGTGTAAAACTCATCTTCTTTTAAAATTTTTTTAATTTTAACAGATTCAATATATACCCTAGCAGTAAAATCAGTTGCAAATACAATCTCTAGAATCCGTGGAGGTCCAAAGGTGAATAACAGTGTGATGAATAATTGCAGATCTGGTTGAAGTCCGATTTTCACGTAATTAACTTTATTCATGGTATCGTAAACTATAAAGAAAAATATTCCTGTCATAATGATTTAGACAATTAAGTAAAATATTTCGTTTGGAAGAGGAAAGAAATTTTGAACAACTTTTTCAAATAAGTTGACAGGAATACTTTTTGTATCTTGCAGTTTCAAAATTTCATCTAAAAGTTTTTGGTAAAGTTTGACAAAGTTATAAACATATCTACAGAGATACAACACAGCAGATGATATATAAATCACATATACGTAACGTTCCACAGAAAAATGAGGAACATCAAAGAACAGAGAGAAAATGAGAAATTGGATCATGTAACTCATTCCAAAAAACAGAATATTAAAGGAGAATTGATACATGTACATTAGTGTGACATATGTAATTGTAAATGAATGACAAATGAAGTCACCAATTACACGCCTACATATACGTTTGAGCAAGTGCGATTTTTTACCTTCTAAAACCAAATGAATATTTAAAATAAGGCGTGAACACATTTTATAGAAACCATTATACATACAAGAGACAACTGGACACAAAGTACTACAGAGTACTAGTGCGACATTAAATGGGAACTCAATTATAACAAATAATCTTTTACATTTATTCCGCTCATGTCTCGGTTTACAGAGTATCATTGACCAAAACTTGCAGGAAAAAAGTAGCCTAAGTTTGGCAATTTTAAACGACACCCAATTATTCTCCTTGAAATAAGAGTCTTGAAAAAAAGCAGCAACTGGTATAAATTTCAAAACAGTACCCGAAGTATAACAACAATTTGATAAATCAAATAAAAGAAAATCATCCATTTTGCCATTTTGGTTCATCAAAATTGTAACAGTAATCAAAATAAAATTAAACAACCCAGTTATAAATTGAACTGAATTTTCTTCTTTCGTATAGAAAGATACTGCCCCTTCAAATAATTTTGCAATATTTGATGAAGGCAAACTGCAGGTGCACGTGTTTTGAACATAGTGTTTTAGGAGAAATGCTATCAATGTTATAACACTAAATAGGAAAAATACACGTATACCCGAAACGTACTTATTTTCACCTTTAAAAACGAAATGTTTTATGTATCGACGTGGGCTATATGGAGAATCAGACTGATAGTAATTTTCAAGTATTTGACTTGAATCAGATTCATAAAACATATTTTCTATGAAAAGTGGATAAAAAGCATATGTAACCAAAATTAAAATCATGATTATATAATTAACAATAGACTTATGTACTCGGATTCTACGGTTTTCGTCGCCATGCTCGAAGCAGTAAAAATCGTATCCTATAGAAACAGCACTTATGTTACCTAAATATTCCCTGAAAAGATTATCTTCAATAATAGGATGGCATATATCACCGGACGTGCCATTTGTCCCAGTTACATTGTTTCTCAAATATTTCAAGAGTTGAATCTCAAAATCACTTTTACTGCAAAATGATGGGTTGCTAACCTTTATAGTGATATTCAACTCCCTTTGTTTTGTTTCCAACAAGCCAAAACTGAAAAGATCGATGTCTTCAGAATATTCTAAGATATACTGATATTTCGAAACTATCCAGAGCCATTTTTGAGGCTTATATTCATCAATTACTGGATAATTTGTAGAGTTGAACTGCATATTGAAAAAAATAACATTGGCACTATCTTGAACGAGCTCATGAAACTTGTTCTTTTGATCCAAGAAGCCGTCAATGCAAGTTTCTGAACCGTTTCCTATTTTCCAGAAGGAGAAAAACAGTATGATAATTGATCTTTGAATCGTTTTCCCGATCCACAACCTGAAAAAAAGAGAAATGACATGAACAAATTTCTTTGCACAATATTTACTTTTTTAAAATTAAAATCAATATTGAAGAATTTATTGTCCATGATACACTGATAATGATAACAACTTGATATTGTTTTTTTTCTAAAGTAAAGTCTAAAACCATTTCACTGTAAGAAGTTTGGTTGTAAAAGAAATACTGGTTCTAAGAAATAATAAAATAATAAAAGCAATGTTTTTTTTTGTTGGAGCGGGGGGATGACCCCTGTTATACGAAAAAAAAGCTGGGAACCGGGGGAAGACACAGATGCATCAAAAACTAGTTAATACAGAGTAAAAGAGTTTCAAAGATTGATGGATTGTTATACTATGGAAGAAGGTTTACCAGACTTACAAAAATGACAACTTAAATGTTTAGAGCTGGAGTGTAAGTTGAGATAACCGCTTACTACGAGGGAAGTTTTTTAATATGGGAATATTGTATATTCAGAGAAATAATTAACACCTCAATTTATTTTTAACCGTAGAATTTGTGAAATGGATAACTCTAAAATAAAAGAAAATTAAATGCTGTATAATTTATGCTTCGAACATTTTTAAAGTTTAAAATGCCGAAGCTTATGATAATCACAACAAAATCATAGAAATATTTTAAAATTTTGGGGAAATTTTATTCTTCATAAATTATATATGCATAATTATTATAAAGAAAAAGCATTGGGGACAATGTAAAAACTTTACTG
>NW_026928743.1:0-35910 GCF_032062105.1 Saccostrea cuccullata | reverse complement strand
TATTGGGGGGGGGTTCAAAGGAAAAAATTTTCCAAACTAGACAAATTTTAATTTTCCCAAATGAAAATACATTGTAGACGTATTCACATCGTGATGTGAAGACCACTGAACAAATCTAAGAACTTCTAACTTTTCCCTTTAGTCTGCTTAAAAGATATGGAAACTTCCCTACTGAATAATCAAAATTCGATCAATACGTTGAATTTCCTACTAACCAAATATAACTCAAATTATCAATTTCGTTTCCAGTACTTATTATGGACTCCTGTTGCTTTGATGAAATTTTCTGTATACGGACTTAATATTAATAACACTTGAACTTTGGCTTCAAAATTTCCAGCTAAGGAAATAGTTTTGTCCTTATATATAAGTATAAAAGTGCAATTTGCTAAGAGAGCTTAATGTTTTGGCATTTGCAACAAAATAAATCAATAAATAAAAATAAATCAGGTACGATTTATCATCAACTCCCCTCCATTTATTCAATTTAATTTTTATTCTTGAGAAAATGATGTGCGGGTTACAACTTTTTTGACTTATGGAATATACGCAACTGGTATTTCCTGCTGACTTATGATCGGCGATTGCAGTGACAATACTATCAGGTAATTCATTTAATTAATACACGTTTTTATAAATAGATGGGTAATTTTTTTAATTTAAAAGTAACTTAATCTACAATATTATAGATCCCCCCAGAACTGGTAAGAGATTATATAAGTTCCATTCCAAACAAAAAGTTAATATCACAATTACATTCTCCCTCCTCTCACAACACTTTCAAAATTTCGTATATCATAATTCTTTGTAGATATTATAATTCTTTGTAGAAATAGATAAACTTGTTAAGAATTAAAATTAATTTCCAAAACCTGTTAATTAAGCATTTTTTTTTAATTCAAGTAAAACTTATTTATCAATCTTTATATACAGAATGGACCATATCCCTCGTCTATCAGAGGTCCTGTATGTTGGTCTGTGTCGTAAAATAGGGACACCGACTGAAGTGGCCATCAGGAGGGACGTGCTGGACATGAAGGAGATGATAAGCAGACCTGTTGATAATTATGAGGGCATTGCTGCGATGAATAGTGGTAGTTATAGAGAGGGGTTTAGGTTTAAATCATCTGACATTGATACAATGTACTGGTTTTGTCGATTTAAGCTAATAACTGACATATCTCAGTCCAGGATCTATAATACATCGAAACATGTTATCCTACAAATGGAAGATTTCGACACACTACCAGGGTTTGTTAGACTACGCCTTCTGACATCCCCACAAAACATTTTCACAATATCCATGTGTCTTGCAGAATTTAATGGCGGGGTTTATATGTCAGGTTCTCTTTGGAGAGAATTTTATTTTCAGTTCCTCGCAAATGACAGATACTTCCAGCAGAAAAATATCCGTAACCATGGTCCATGTGTTACTGGTGTTGATGGAACTCTTGAATTTGATCAAGCTGCTTGTTTTGCCAGTATATATTGGCCTAAACAGACGAGAGATTGGTTTGACAGATGTCAGAGACACACCTGGCCTCCTGTACTTGTGTTGGAAAAAATATTAAGAAATGGTTTTCACTGTGTGCCTATTGGAAGTAAAATTGTTTCGACTTCTAACGAATTAGAATGGAGATTATCATTTTCTCAAGCCGAGCAACAGCTAGTGAGCACCATGAATCATACACAATTTTTATGTTACGGACTTCTGAAAATATTTCTAAAGGAAGTTATCAATTATAGGAAGGAACCCTTGCTGTGTTCCTATTTCATGAAGACCACGATGTTCTGGATGATACAACTAGGGCATTTGATATGGCTTCCAAACAGATTACTAGATTGTTTCTGGAAGTGTTTTAAATATCTTATTTATTGTGTTTATGAAGGAGATTTTCCTAATTTCTTTATTCCACAAAACAACATGTTCATAAACAAAATGGTTGCAGATACACGTGCCTCTCTTTTACAACAGCTTTATCAGTATTACAGAATGGGTGTGACCTGTTTACTGCTGAGTCCGACTCTAAAATCAATACTTGAACCAGCCCTCAGTAGCCCATCATTTGTGTTATCCACTGCCGAGGGAGAATTTATAAGTATTGCAGATATAGACTTATGTGGCATGACGGAAATTTTTCAAATTGTTATTTATTGTAAACATATGGTGGATATTTACCTTTATTTGAAATCCAATGATATACTATCAAGTTTTTCATGCTCTCCATACCAATTACTTACATTACAGTATGTTAAATCTGATATACTTGTTCAATTGGCCTTCACAGTAGCAAACAATAATTCATCTTGCAAATATAAAAATGTCTACATCTTAGATCGAGTGATTTGTAATGTGCTAAAATTAGCAGGTAGGCTAGGCCCTATTTACTCTTTGTTATTTCTAGCATTATATTACTATAGAACAGCGAAGTATGAAAAAGCACTACACATTATCTATCTTAGTAAACAAAGACTGTCAGAGGACAATACTATATACTTTAATACTGTCGACAGGCACAGGTACATTGAAACTGTAGGTAATCTCCCTTTGTCCAAAAGGATGAATAAAGCTTGGGTGGAAAATATAATTTTAAACAACAATATTCTATACATAGAAGAGTTATGTTTAGAACAATATTGGAGTCTTCAAAACGGAACGCCATTCTTAATTTTATCACCAAATGTTATGATTGAGTTGTTGTCTGTGTTATCTCACTATAGACTAGGTAATAGATCTCAGTGTTTGCAGTCACTGACAGACCTACAGACACTGCTGCTGTGTGATGATAATGTGTATGCTCTTTTAGAAACCAGAGACATAGCATGGCAGATACTAGGAATCTGTCAACACATTGTAGGAGACTTACACGGAGCTCTACAATCTTACGAAGTGTCACTTAGACAGTATCAATATAACAAAATACAAGAAGCTACATTGATAAGAATTGAGTGTGTAAAAGAACAACAACATAGAATTATGCAAGCGTAGTCAAAGGAAAAGCTGTTGTATTTCCTTACATGTTTGTGCTTCAAAAACTATGAACTGGATAATATTTTGCTACACTGATTGTTTGATCACTTTTTGTTCAAGATTTTAGATAAGAAATAAAAGATGAACATTCTTTAAAATATTGTTTCACTTCTCATCAAATGTTCTTTGTTGATCTGCAAATGTATGTAAATTTTTATTTTTTTAGGTCAATAATATCGTTGGGTTTCGTTATTGAAGTTGCTGAACATTAAACGTATAATAATTTAAGTTTGACTGTTAATCAAATGAGTTGAATGCAAATTTTGTTTTGTTTTTTATGGCCTCGCCGCCAAATAGCCGTCCTTTTAATTTCAGTATTTTAATCCACTGATAATTGGTTGATGAAATATAAGGAATTGAAGAACGGGGGAAAAGCAATTCACTGTCTGGTCGGTATAATTTGAACACAATCGGCACAGGTTTATAAATTAATTAATAAATTTAATAATAAGTAAAAGTTTATTAATAAGATTGGAGCTGGTGCATTGCATTGATGTTTTAATTGTAAATTCGCTTCCGCTTTTGAATTGAAATTTAGATCCATTTGTTAGGTATAGACAAGAATCTCGCCTCACAGAACTACAAGAACTACTCCTTCGAAGACACTATCCCAGACGATTGATTCAAAACGGAATAAACAAAGCAAAATCTCAAGAAAGAAAAGCTCTCCTTACCGTGAAAAATAAATCGGTTAATAATGTCATACCATACCGTTTCAACGCATAACCCAAGAAATCCAGAGATTTTTAACATTATTAGAAATAATTTGCCTATCTTAGAGGATAATCCAGGCATGAAGAAAATATTAGAAACTTCGCGAATCATGAAGAGTAAACGACAAAGTCCTTCTCTTAAATCAATCCTTACAAAAGCACCCTTTTTCAATAACAACAACGAACCAGCAATCATCAATAGATGCAATAAGCCCAGGTGCAGTACTTGTCCATACCTGACATGGGGATCTAAATTTCAATTCAAAACCGGAAGAGAATTTACAATTAGAACATAAATATTTACATTCTGTCATTTAATTATAAGAAATGCACAGAATTTCTTCATGTATTTATAAGAGAGGCAGTATTCCAAAAGCTTTACAATGATTTTTTACTTTTACAATTAAGATCGTTAGCACTTGCAAAACGACTGCAATCTGCTATCTGTAAGTTTGCACTATGTTTTAGTTTTATACGCACGAAAGCTTTGTCGAGAACCTGGATTAATCCCTTCTTTAATACAAAGGATACTTAATGCAACAAAGCTTAATGAAGTAAATTAATTCTTCCCCTTTTCTTTTCACTGAACGTTCAATAAATTCAAGTTGCGCTTCAAAAGTTGGTGCACAGCACACAATCCTTTTTTTTAATTGGTCATACCAAATTTGTTTTTTGATGAAAAAAATGAAAAAGGCAGTCAATAAAACATTTTAATAAAAGCAAAATCATAATGGTAGTTATTCTGAAAATCAATGAACAAACTTAAATTTGTTGAACATTTCTACTTTTATCTTTTAAAAACATGCAATCTTCCAAACTATTAACATAACAGCTTGAACAGGTTCATTATTCAAATAATACATGTATTTAACCTATTCCAAACAATTATCCCATGACGAAGAAGTACTGATAATATATTTTTTTAATACAAAAAGTCTAGGTCTTATAAATATACTCCTATTTACACCAATATCAGAATCATGCTTACTCGTAAAGCATAACAAATTCAAACATATATTATTGCAGTGATCCAAAGTAGAATGATGTGAAACTTAACAAAAATAAACTATATATATAATTATATCACTACAGCCTTATAAAACACCTTTGAGAATCCAAACGAACTTTTAAAGAATACAAATTTCTTAAGTTTTGTGTAATCTAACTGGATTAAATATGTAGAATATTTTTAAATGTATGTGTAAGCTATGATCCAAAACGGAATTATGATTTATGCAAACTTGTATTTTTATTGATTAAACATCAATTTATATGTTTTCGCAAGGCTGTGCTATTAAACTCATTATTTTTGCATACGAGGCGTGTACTATTGCACGGCTATAGAGATTTGGTTTGGGGGTAGGTATCATGTTGTGAATTTCGAATGCAATGGTGGGGGGGGGGTAAATAGAAGGTTGTCATGTTGGAAATTATGCATTTACCTCCCCCTATTAAATTTAAATTTACAACATGATATAGGTATAATGAGTATATGAATGAAACTAATCCAGTTCAGGAAATGTTTTTGACAAGAAAATATTATGTACAGACTCATGAGAAATTATGCATGGTATGATATAATCTAAGGTACTTTAATTTAGCATAACAACGGTGTAAAAAGGTCAAGCTTGGACTGCAGAGAGTAGAGATGTGTTTTGAGACACCTGTTTACACCAGAAATTAGATGCATGGTTGGGACATATTGACTTGTTTTGGTATGAACCTCACATTTCATAAATGATTATAGCAAATATTTTTTTGAATTAATATTTTTTCTACAACTTAACATTAATTTTCAGCAGATGTTTTTTAAAATGTACAACAGAATATTATAAATACTGCTAATCTTAAAGAGGGCTGCTACCCTTTATATTTAGAATGGAGCTTGTAAGGTGTTTCTAGACAAGATTTTGCTGTAGGAAGCTCTGTTGAGTAATAGGTGTACATTAACATTTCCACTGAATCACAATGGGGACCCTCCTTCTTGAGATAAAATTCACCGTTCTGAAACAGGCAGAAAAGTTTATTTCAAAGTCTGATTAACTGTATTTAAGCAAGAAATATCTTATTCAAATATTTACATAAAGACTAAATACTTGAACAGTTAAACCTGAAGTGTTACTTGTTTTAATATACATGTAATTAAGGAAAATTTGACTTAAATTGATGTACATGCAGCTTAAGTAAATATCAATACTGACCTCGTTGGTAATTTTATATTTCTTTGGCATGTTTTCTGCAAATACAACCAAAACCTGCCAAAGCAAAATTAAATTTTAGACATATATAAGTATGCATATTTTTTGCAAGATCTATTTAACTTTGTAGAGATTTTTCAGATAAAATGCTGTACAAACCTGTCCGCCATCTGCACCTGTGCGAACTAGATACACGCCATCCTCACCAATATTCCTTATTATTCTGTTTTAGAAATAAAAATAAATACTACAGATGAATGAAATATGTTTTTAAAGAAGCTCATATAAAAATAATAAACTTCTATTTTTCTATGATAGCAATTTTTTTATCCTAATTGTTTTTACTTTTTAGATTTGGTTGAATTAAGAGCTGAATAAAAGAATTTAAATGCAATTAGGATAATTATAATAATTCATAAATACTACAAAAAGATATATACACACAGATATTGCAAATGATGACATTGAAATTATCCCTCTTCCATATATAATAACGCATACATGTACATCACATTTTACATCTCGAGAGAATTATCAGCTGAATGCTACTCACTCTTGTGCCCTTTCCTTATCATCACCTTCGTAGTAAATGTTACTCCAATAGTCCTCGCTATCTTCATCTTCATCTTCCTATAGCAAACCATATTTCAAATACCATGTAATCGTTAAGTTTTGCTACAGAAACCTTAAATGTATCATATCAAGAAATATCTAAATGAAAATAGTTTTGAAATAGCTGAAGGAATTATACTTAAATTTATTTGTATTTAATCCATATAACTTCCACATTCTCTGGAATCAATATTTCTTCATATGAGGTGATATTAAAAACATTTATGATGATTCTACAGAAGTAAGTATGTTTATCTTTAAGGTTTTGTCAAAGATCAACATGTCCAAAAATTTATTTTACAATAGCTCCAAAAATATGAGAGTTATAAAGTTAAAACTTATACAGTTCGTTGATATATCATTAATTAACAGATGGAAAGTATTATTTGAAAACAGATACATTGTATTTTTTTGTGCACCTGCTTAATTCTGTCCTTTTTTGAAAACCATAATTGCAGATATGATATATGTTTATCAACGAAGGGCAAGTTGAATGTGAATAGTCTCTGAAAGGCTGTTATTGAAAGCATGACATGCATAAAGACAAGGCCCCTTTAAAATCGGCCATTTGCAATGTATTTTTAGTTTCAGATCTGAACATTTTGAAAAATAAACAAGAAAAACAACTTTCCAGAGGTTATCTAAGTCCAACTTGCCCTTCATTGATAAACATTTGTTGTTTCTGCAATGAAGGCTTTCACTAAAACCATGGGGTTAATAAAAAGTGTGTTTTTGAAAATATATGCTATTTTTTAAAAGAATTTTCCTTGTTATCAAGAGATATTTTCTATATTTGTTAATCAATGATGTATTTAAAAACTGTAAAAGTTTTAACTTTATAAAACACATACTAGTAGTTTTGGAACTATTGTAAAAATCAATTTTTGTACAAATTGACCTTTGACGAAACCTTAAAGGCACCTGATCCCAGCCCTGGAAATTATAGGGGTCTTTTTTATGCCCTCTTCACATATTTTAATTATACAGAGATATTTAGATATCAATCACTGTTTGTTATTTTCATCTTTTATATTGAAACAATTGTAATATATTATAATTTCTTTGAAAAGAAAACCCATCTTTCTAACCTCCTCGTCTGCAGCTTTGATTTCGGCGATCCTTCTGTCAGAAACTGGAGTGTTTTCTTTATCTTTTGATCCTTTTCGCCTTCCTTTAGAGTGACTTAAAAGATACATAAAAATTCACCTCTGTTTCATTTATTATATTAAATGAAAAAGAACCAAAACAATACATAAATATACTGAACATATTTTTTTAGGAAATTGGGAAGTTCTGCTTATTTTGATTTTAATTTTGATGAGTGAAATTTTTAAAACGTTATTTACTTCTCCAGTAGTATGTCTTGCAGAAAATACTGAAATGATGAGTGCCAAATAAATTAAATAAAAAAGATTATTTAACAGTACGATAAAATCTTATTTTACACATTCTTGAATGTGATATTATACATTTGTAATTTCATTTAATTGCTTGCTTTCATCATCAATTTTAGTAAATACCCAAGCGTAACTAGTACTGCTCCATTTAGGATTTCAAAACTGGGTGTTCATTAATACTAAAATGTATTTAGAAAACATTATTATTATGATTAATGCTCACACAACTTTCTGCTGCAATGTATTCCTTATATTGTAACAATACTTTACAAAGTTGCTAGCATACAGAAATGACAAAAAGTGAGAGGGATAGTCTTTATCTTACCTGTTTGAAAGTGTCTCTGTTAACTCTTTCTGCAAAGCAGAAGCAGATAACTGTGAAATCTTTTAATTAAACTTACATAACTTTTAATATCACATACATTAATGGTTTGCTCAATTCTTAACCAGATTCTTCACCAGATATAGAAGAAATCATATAATATAAAACATAGGTAATCAGAGATTACAGAGCTCACCTTAACGAATGTTGTCTTTAAGTAAGCCAAAGTCACACAATTAACCAATAAAAAGTTTACATTCCGAAAATATTTAAGCAATTTTGATCTGATACTTTGAAATAGACCTACATAACAAATTTAAACTAGTTCTCTTTAATGAAAATGTAATCAAAATCCAGCATCTGAAGCAAATTTGAGAGTTTTCATCTCTTGATGCAACATTTGTGCAAGTTTGGTTTATACAATGTTATATAAGCCTTATAGTTTTTTCGTATTAGACCTGCACCCTTAACTTTACCTGGTCTATTATCTGAAAAATGTATGTCGAATTCAGCATCCGAAGCAAGCCCATTAGTGTGCATCCTAAGATGTATCGTCCATGCAAGTTTGTCATTATAGGGCTCATAGTTAATTGCAAATGAAATATAATCTAAAACTAATATTTTCACTCATCCACAAAAAGTAGGACAGATTCAGCATCCGAAGCAAGCCTGGTAGTGTGCATCCTTAGATGTATCATCCATGCAAGTTTGGTCAACATAGGGCTTGTAGTTACTTAGAAATGAAACCTGCACCAAAAACTTTAACCTGTTCACTCAACCGGAAAATGTAGATCAGATTCAGCATCCGAAGCAAGCCCAGTAGTATGCATTCTTAGATTCATCATCCATGCAAGTTTGGTCAACATAGGGCTTGTAGTACTCGGAAATGAGACCTACACTAAAAGCTGCACCAAAAAACTTTAACCTGTTCACTCAACCAGAAAATGTAGGTCAGATTCAGCATCCGAAGCAAGCCCAGTAGTATGCATTCTTAGATTCATCATCCATGCAAGTTTGGTCAACATAGGGCTTATAGTTACTCGGAAATGAGACCTACACTGCACCAAAAACTTTAACCTGTTCACTCAACCAGAAAATGTAGCTCAGATTCAGCATCCGAAGCAAGCCCGGTAATATGCATCTTTAGATGTATAATCCATGCAAGTTTGGTCAATATAGAGCATAAAGTTACTTTGAAATGAAACCTACACCAAAAACTTTAACCTGTTCACTCACCAGAAAATGTAGGTCTGATTCAGCATCCGAAGCAAGCCCGGTAATATGCATCTTTAGATGTATAATCCATGCAAGTTTGGTCAATATAGAGCATATAGTTACTTGGAAATGAAACCTACACCAAAAACTTTAACCTGTTCACTCAACCGGAAAATGTAGGTCAGAGTCAGCATCCGAAGCAAGCTCAGTAGTGTTCATCCTTAGATGCATTATCCATGCAAGTTTGGTCAACATAGGGCTTATATTCCTTGGAAATGAAACCTGCACCAAACAACTTTAACCTGTTCACTCAACTGGAAAATGTAGGTCAGATTCAGCATCCGAAAAACTTAACCTTAACCTGGGACGCCGTATGCATCCTTATGCCTAGGTCACATTTAAGCCGGGGACTAAATTTTTCTGGTGTTGTCGGCTAAAAGAACTTGATCGGCCGACACAGTGTCGGGCGACACGGAGCAGTCACATTATTTCCTAGGGACACCGATGACTTGGACAAATAACAAAAAAATCTTTTTTCTTTAGAATTCAGCATATGTTTTTCAAGAACTTTTTTCATGTGGTATCTATATTCAGATAGGTGACGTGAGTAATGTTTGCAAGGCAAAGTTGAAAATGTGTGCAAAATTTTGTGTGGAATTGCATAAAAATGACAAATAATGATATCTAAGAAGCAAAAAATACTTTAGATTTCTTTATATTTTACGGATTAATTATTCATGTTATTTCCTGTTCAAAAAATTTATATCAATATTTAAACATCAAAATTTTGTTTGTGTTATAAATTGCACTGTATCCTTATTTTTAAATATGTGATACAACAGTCAATGGCCAAAATCGTCGTCCGATCATCGAGCTCTGAGCTACAGTTTGATTTTAAGCGTTTCATATACATTTTTTTAAATCATGTGTTCAATATGCAAAAAAAGACCAAAACCGCCGATGGTCGGACGAAGATTTTGAAAATGGTCGATGGCTAACTTCAATTGACCGGAATCGGCCACCGACGCATAAAAAATTATAACTTGGACCATGGACACAAAAGCCCGACAAAAAAGAAGTCAAAATTCGGCCAAGACAACGGCCTTAATGATCTGATATGTGTCACCCCTGAAGAGAATCCCATTTTTGCTTCAAACTCATAGTCGGCCGTTGGTCGTTTTTGAAATGTGACTGGGGTTTTTTGAGTATCATACTTGTATATGGTAAAAAAATTTAGGGCTTTAAGACAATTGGAAAATACAATTGAAACCTTTCAAGAAAAACTGTGTTTTAAAATTGAAAGATCTGTAAACCAGGGTCATGAAAAACCATGGTCATTAGATAATTGCAGTATTGGAACTCATGGTAAAACTGATCACACATTAATCATCTCCATGTAAAATATGATAATCAATATCAGGAAAACAGTAATGAAGTACTTTTAAAAAAAGAAAAAATTTGCACAAAAAACTTAACCTTAATTTGGAGATATTATGAAGTCTGAAGAAAAATATGAAATAAGTTAAAAGTTAAAACATGAATGCAAATAATAAGGTATTTAAAGGGCTTCTAAGATTAAAAAACAAATTGCATTGAAAGCCTATACAACATAATTTTGAAAACAAAAATTCTAAATTTCCTTTGGAACTAAAAACACAAAATTACATACAGTATTAAATTCAGTAAATCAATGAATACTGTTCTCTCTAGTTGAATTTCTTGAGATATGTATAAAGAAACTGAACAAACAAAAAAAATTCCTCAGTTTCCATCATTATTTCTGAGGTAAATTCAAAGTATCATCATTAAAAAACACAGTTACAAGGCAAAAAATTCCTAATGTTAACATTTTAATTTGTTATTATATATCATAGGTATATGTATATGCTATGGTGTTACATCCAATTTATAATATGGAGTGCAAAAGGGTTAATCCTTCTCTTTGTATAGGATTTTCTAAGGAGGAGAAAAACATGAAATAAAAATTTACTGTAACTTTTAGGATCATTTATTATTAATAAAGACCAAAAAATCGTGGTCCAATTTTTCTAATGGCTATCGGGTTGAATTTAATGAATTTGATTTTGGCCTTCATTTTTTTAAAGAATAGAGCATAAATAAGTTTTAAACTGGACTTTTTATCAAGGTACAAAATTTTTTTCTAGTTTCTTAAGTAATAAAAATAAATGTTAAAATAATTAATTATGTGAAATTCTCCCGACACAAATACCATGCAGTATTACTCCAACAGATTATCACTTTCTTTAAAAAGCAGTGAATATTATTAATCAGCTTTTATTTGATCAAAGTTTGAAAAAGCATGTTACTCCCAAAACCCAACTTTTTTGGAATCACTGTGCCTTTATAATTAATATTGCAAAGTTGATGAAAACTTGCTGTGGCCTTCAACTTGCAAGCATGTTAATCATCGACGACGTTTGTCAATTTAACAATCAATATAAAAAAAATTGCATCATTTAAATGAAATTCATACAAGCATGGCCACGTTTTAATTTTCAAACAATTATATTTTTCAGAAAATTTTTTTGTTTTTTCTTGGTTGAAAGTCAAATTTCCTAATCTGTCTTCGAACAATGACCTTTAAAAATTCAATTGTCTTTTATTTGCTTTGGGAAAAATGCTTAACTTTTATAAAGATTCTGTAACAGCCCTTTTATATACTGTAATTATTCAGTGGTTTTAAAAAATTATAGAAAAAATTGGGTTTACATTTAGCCACATTATGGTTATAAAGTATATCATCTTTCATCATTTACATAATGTTTGGACTACGAAGATTGTGTGAGCCTCTTCAATTATTTCAATATAAAGGAATTCAAAATTACAGTTTGGGTCCTCCAAGAATATATACACATATATATGGAAGGGGTTCAAATTCATTTTGTTTACTTCCAGGATATTAAAAATTTATATATCCCACTTTTTAGGTTAGAAAGGGATACTATAATTACAAAAAATTCATTTGAGTTTTAAATTTTTGCTTGCAAATATCTAGAAAGAGTTATATTATATTTTAATAAGGAACATTGAATATACTTGGTGTAATCTTTAAAGTACATTTCACTTTGAATATTCACATTTATATGATAATGTTCTTTAAACATGCATAATTAAGGGTCAATTATCATTATATCAAAAATAAATTTATTGTCTACTAGATCAAAACTGTAAATGTAGAAGAACCATAAGGAAATTAGCTTAAAGGTAAGTGATTTAATTGATAGGAAATAAGACCTCTCCCCCCTCAATGTATTCAATGCGGGGAGGGTTTTTTTGCATTTACGGTTTTACAAGCACTTTTATCATCCATCAGGTAAAGGGTTACGCGAAAAAATCTCTTTTTGATACCTCCATGGGTAATCGCCCAATTCCTTAGAAAAAAATACAACCTCCATACACTACAAAATGAGAATATACTCCATAAAACTTCCTCCATGGTATAAAAAAAACTCATGTTATACATGCTTTAAACTTATAAAATTCAATTTAGACTGATACTCAGATTTTCTTATGTTTCTTGGGCCTTTTCACTGACATTTATAATTTTTGTTATCAAATTTGCACAATTTTTCAATAAATTACAGTATCTCCCCACCTAAAAAGTGGGAGTATATAAATGAGATTTGGAAGTCTGAATTGGGTCTTCCCCTTCCATTCGTCCATATTTTTCTTGGAGGACCCACCTGTCATTTATTGAAGTAAATTGTGCAAATTTGTAAAAAAAATTGTTAACAATAAAAAAGAAGAAACTATAATACAAATCAGAGTAATACCAGTACTTTGACATTTGTTTAAATACCCAAGAGCATGTAACAACATGAGAATTTTATGAGACAACTATTGTTGTATGACTATATTCCATTTTGTAGTGTCAGATGATGAGGATATCTCTGTACCTGCTCCCCCTCCCCCAAGGAGACAGGGAAAGGATGCATATAAAGAGAGACCTCCAGCCCCTCTACCTGAGGAGGAGAACAAACCGTCAGTCCCTCCCCGACGTCAGGCAGACACGTCCCAACCAGTGAGAGGTCAGGGTATTAACTATCAATTAAATAACCTAAGTTGTGATGGTTCAGACACAGTTTTGATCTCAGTGCATAAATTTATCTTTGAATAATGATACATTGTAATTATGCAATAAAGAACAATGATTGCGAATTTCAGAAAATGTAGATTACACCAAATATTCAATGTTCTGTATTTTTAATATAACTCTTTCCAGATATTTCCAAAAGCATTGAAGGACTGATGAATTTTTTGTAATTACTAGTATCTCCCCACCTAAAAAGTGGGAGTATATAAATGAGATTGGAAGTCCTTCCGTCTTCCCCTTCCATAAGTCCATATTTTTCTTGGAGGACCCACCTGTTACCTGCGATTCCTCCTTTATATTGAAATAATTGAAGAGGCTCACACAATCTTCGTAGTCCAAAATTATGTTATGATGAGATAGATATTTTGGGTTAACCATAATGTGGCTAAATGTAGACCCAATCATTCTTTCTATAACATTTTAATACCACTGAATAATATTTAATAATAGGGCTGTTACAGAATCTTTATATTACAAAGTGCAGATTTTTTTCCCAAAGCAAATAAAAGACAACTGAATTACCTTTAAATGTTTTTTTTAAAGAAGAAGGTACCTTTTTCAACCAAAAAAAAACAAAAAAATCTGAAAAATATAATTGTTGCGAAAGATTAAAACATGGCCATGCTTTATGATCATTTCATTTTCTGATAATTTTTTTTATTTGACCTTGTAAATTGACAATCACGACGTGATTAACATGTGCAATTTCCTTATTTTCATCAACTTTGCAAAATATTAATTATAAGTAGGCACAATGCATTGCCCAAAAAGTTGATATAAAACATGCTTTTTCAAACAAGCAAATAAAAGATTTTGATATTCACTGCATATCCTAAATTTAAAGTGAGCGAAGACTGTAAACACTATTCTCTATTTCATTTCGGGAGAATTTGATAAGTTAATTATTTTAAGCTTTTCTGTTGCAAACTAAGAAACTAGAAAAAAATATTGACTTCATATTTCCAGAAAAATCATGTACTTTCTTATGCTATATTCTTTCCAAAATCAAATTCATTAATTCAACCCAATAGCCATTAGAAAAATTGGACAAGATTTTTTAGTTTTAATAATGATTGAAGCAAAAAGCTTACATGCATCTTTTTATAAGTATTTTTCTCTCTCCAGAAAATGAACAAAGAGAAAGGGGCAAACGAAAAGAATCCATGGACGCGGCAGCTAAAGTACATGTAAAGTATACCTTGATATATCGTTATACATATATCGAAAAAAATGTTGTTAGGAAGTTTTGCCTTGTGACTCATGAAATCAAATTGTACATAATGTTGAGAAAGTAATGATGGAAACTGAGACGAAATAATAGTCATATTGACTCGATTATTTATACATATCTCAAGTTCAACTATTAATCAAACAGTATTCATTGATTTTCTGATTCTAAATACTGTTAAAATTTCATATTTTAAGTTCAAATGTTAATTTAACATTTTTCTTCTATTTTATGATTCTATGTACTGTTAAAATATTCATTTTGTGGTTTATATCAGACTTTGAAGAACATAAATACAACATTTTTAGCTCACCTCAACGAAGTTGGGGGAGCTTATGAAATACCCTCGGCGTCGGCGTCGGTGTCGGTGTCGGCGTAGGCGTCCCAGGTTAAGGTTAAGTTTTTTGGAGCAGTTTTCTTTTTTTAAAAGTACTTCTATGTCCTATATTGATTAGACATGCATGGAAGATGGTTATAGTGTGTTTCATTGTACCAGTCAAAGTTTCAGATGCTGCAATTTCAGCAAAGGAATGACCAGGTTAATGTTTCTGGAGCAGGTTAACATTTTTGGTAGGTTTCATTTCCAAGTAACTATAAGGTTATAGTGTGTTTCCCCAGTCACATTTCCAAAAACGACCAACTGCTGAATTTTTTGGGTTTTGAAGCAAAAATACCAGTCGTCAGTTCATCGGCCGTTGTCTTGGCCGATTTTGACCTCTTTATTTGAAATAATTGTCGGCCGACCAATTTTGTGTCCATCGGTCCAGGTTATAATTTTTTATGCGTCGGTGGAATGACCTTCAATTGAAGTTAGTTAATGGCGGTCAGTTTATAAAGTCGGTTGTCCGTCGTTGGACAATAAGGGTGTTTAAAATTTCGGCAGCTTAAAATCAAACTGTAGTTGAACATTTTGTGATTATTTAACCTAGTAAGGATACATAACACAAGCAAAATTTTGATGCATGGATTGATATGAATTTTTTGAACGGAAATAACATGAATAATTAATCCGTAAGATATAAAGAAATTTATTTGCATTTCCATTTTTAGTTCCACACAAAATTTTGCACACATTTTCAACTTTGCCTTGCAAACATTACTCACGTCACCTATCTGAATATAGATCTATGAAAAAATATTGGTGAATTCTAAAGAAAAAAGATTTTTTTGTTATTTGTCCCCTAGGAATTAATGTATTCATTGACTGCTCCGTGTCGCCCAGTATCGGTTTCATGTTCTTCCGGCCGACAAGACCAGAAAAATTTAGACCATCGGCTTAAATGTGACCTAGGCATAAGGATGCATACTACCGAGCTTGCTTCGGATGCTGAATCTGACCTACATTTTCCAGTTGAGTGAACAGGTTAAAGTTTTTAGTGCAGGTTTCATTTCCAAGTAACTATAAGCCCTATGTTGACCAAACTTGCATGGATGATGCATCTAAGGATGAACACTACTGAGCTTGCTTCGGATGCTGACTCTGACCTACATTTTGCGGTTGAGTGAACAGGTTAAAGTTTTTGGTGTAGGTTTCATGTCCAAGTAACTTTAAGCTGTATATTGACCAAACTTGCATGGATTATACATCTAAGGAAGCACACTACCAGGCTTGCTTCGGATGCTGAATCTGACCTACATTTTCTGGTTGAGTGAACAGGTTAAAGTTTTTGGTGTAGGTTTCATTTCAAAGTAACTTTATGCTCTATATTGACCAAACTTGCATGGATTATACATCTAAAGATGCATATTACCGGGCTTGCTTCGGATGCTGAATCTGACCTACATTTTCTGGTTGAGTGAACAGGTTAAAGTTTTTGGTGCAGCTTTTGGTGTAGGTCTCATTTCCGAGTAACTATAAGCCCTATGTTGACCAAACTTGCATGGATGATGCATCTAAGAATGCATACTACTGGGCTTGCTTCGGATGCTGAATCTGACCTACATTTTCTGGTTGAGTGAACAGGTTAAAGTTTTTTGGTGCAGCTTTTGGTGTAGGTCTCATTTCCGAGTACTATAAGCCCTATGTTGACCAAACTTGCGTGGATGATGCATCTAAGAATGCATACTACTGGGCTTGCTTCGGATGCTGAATCTGATCTACATTTTCCGGTTGAGTGAACAGGTTAAAGTTTTTGGTGCAGGTTTCATTTCTAAGTAACTACAAGCCCTATGTTGACCAAACTTGCATGGATGATACATCTAAGGATGCACACTACCGGGCTTGCTTCGGATGCTGAATCTGTCCTACTTTTTGTGGATGAGTGAAAATATTAGTTTTAGATTCACGTTTCATTTCCAATTAACTATGAGCCCTATAATGACAAACTTGCATGGACGATACATCTTAGGATGCACACTAATGGGCTTGCTTCGGATGCTGAATTCGACATACATTTTTCAGATAATAGACCAGGTAAAGTTAAGGGTGCAGGTCTAATACGAAAAAACTATAAGGCTTATATAACATTGTATAAACCAAACTTGCACAAATGTTGCATCAAGAGATGAAAACTCTCAAATTTGCTTCAGATGCTGGATTTTGATTACATTTTCATGAAAGAGAACTAGTTTAAATTTGTTATGTAGGTCTATTTCAAAGTATCAGATCAAAATTGCTTAAATATTTTCGGAATGTAAACTTTTTATTGGTTAATTGTGTGACTTTGGCTTACTTAAAGACAACATTCGTTAAGGTGAGCTCTGTAATCTCTGATTACCTATGTTTTATATTATATGATTTCTTCTATATCTGGTGAAGAATCTGGTTAAGAATTGAGCAAACCATTAATGTATGTGATATTAAAAGTTATGTAAGTTTCATTAAAAGATTTCACAGTTATCTGCTTCTGCTTTGCAGAAAGAGTTAACAGAGACACTTTCAAACAGGTAAGATAAAGACTATCCCTCTCACTTTTTGTCATTTCTGTATGCTAGCAGCTTTGTAAAGTATTGTTACAATATAAGGAATACATTGCAGCAGAAAGTTGTGTGAGCATTAATCATAATAATAATGTTTTCTAAATACATTTTAGTATTAATGAACACCCAGTTTTGAAATCCTAAATGGAGCAGTACTAGTTACGCTTGGGTATTTACTAAAATTGATGATGAAAGCAAGCAATTAAATGAAATTACAAATGTATAATATCACATTCAAGAATGTGTAAAATAAGATTTTATCGTACTGTTAAATAATCTTTTTTATTTAATTTATTTGGCACTCATCATTTCAGTATTTTCTGCAAGACATACTACTGGAGAAGTAAATAACGTTTTAAAAATTTCACTCATCAAAATTAAAATCAAAATAAGCAGAACTTCCCAATTTCCTAAAAAAATATGTTCAGTATATTTATGTATTGTTTTGGTTCTTTTTCATTTAATATAATAAATGAAACAGAGGTGAATTTTTATGTATCTTTTAAGTCACTCTAAAGGAAGGCGAAAAGGATCAAAAGATAAAGAAAACACTCCAGTTTCTGACAGAAGGATCGCCGAAATCAAAGCTGCAGACGAGGAGGTTAGAAAGATGGGTTTTCTTTTCAAAGAAATTATAATATATTAGAATTGTTTCAATATAAAAGATGAAAATAACAAACAGTGATTGATATCTAAATATCTCTGTATAATTAAAATATGTGAAGAGGGCATAAAAAAGACCCCTATAATTTCCAGGGCTGGGATCAGGTGCCTTTAAGGTTTCGTCAAAGGTCAATTTGTACAAAAATTGATTTTTACAATAGCTCCAAAACTACTAGTATGTGTTTTATAAAGTTAAAACTTTTACAGTTTTTAAATACATCATTGATTAACAAATATAGAAAATATCTCTTGATAACAAGGAAAATTCTTTTAAAAAATAGCATATATTTTCAAAAACACACTTTTAATTAACCCCATGGTTTTAGTGAAAGCCTTCATTGCAGAAACAACAAATGTTTATCAATGAAGGGCAAGTTGGACTTAGATAACCTCTGGAAAGTTGTTTTTCTTGTTTATTTTTCAAAATGTTAAGATCTGAAACTAAAAATACATTGCAAATGGCCGATTTTAAAGGGGCCTTGTCTTTATGCATGTCATGCTTTCAATAACAGCCTTTCAGAGACTATTCACTTTAAACTTGCCCTTCGTTGATAAACATATATCATATCTGCAATTATGGTTTTCAAAAAAGGACAGAATTAAGCAGGTGCACAAAAAAATACAATGTATCTGTTTTCAAATAATACTTTCCATCTGTTAATTAATGATATATCAATAAACTGTATAAGTTTTAACTTTATAACTCTCATATTTTTGGAGCTATTGTAAAATAAATTTTTGGACATGTTGATCTTTGACAAAACCTTAAAGATAAACATACTTACTTCTGTAGAATCATCATAAATGTTTTTAATATCACCTCATATGAAGAAATATTGATTCCAGAGAATGTGGAAGTTATATGGATTAAATACAAATAAATTTAAGTATAATTCCTTCAGCTATTTCAAAAATATTTTCATTTAGATATTTCTTGATATGATACATTTAAGGTTTCTGTAGCAAAACTTAACAATTACATGGTATTTGAAATATGGTTTGCTATAGGAAGATGAAGATGAAGATAGCGAGGACTATTGGAGTAATATTTACTACGAAGGTGATGATAAGGAAAGGGCACAAGAGTGAGTAGCATTCAGCTGATAATTCTCTCGAGATGTAAAATGTGATGTACATGTATGCGTTATTATATATGGAAGAGGGATAATTTCAATGTCATCATTTGCAATATCTGTGTGTATATATCTTTTTGTAGTATTTATGAATTATTATAATTATCCTAATTGCATTTAAATTCTTTTATTCAACTCTTAATTCAACCAAATCTAAAAAGTAAAAACAATTAGGATAAAAAAATTTGCTATCATAGAAAAATAGAAGTTTATTATTTTTATATGAGCTTCTTTAAAAACATATTTCATTCATATGTAGTATTTATTTTTATTTCTAAAACAGAATAATAAGGAATATTGGTGAGGATGGCGTGTATCTAGTTCGCACAGGTGCAGATGGCGGACAGGTTTGTACAGCATTTTATCTGAAAAATCTCTACAAAGTTAAATAGATCTTGCAAAAAATATGCATACTTATATATGTCTAAAATTTAATTTTGCTTTGGCAGGTTTTGGTTGTATTTGCAGAAAACATGCCAAAGAAATATAAAATTACCAACGAGGTCAGTATTGATATTTACTTAAGCTGCATGTACATCAATTTAAGTCAAATTTTCCTTAATTACATGTATATTAAAACAAGTAACACTTCAGGTTTAACTGTTCAAGTATTTAGTCTTTATGTAAAGATTTGAATAAGATATTTCTTGCTTAAATACAGTTAATCAGACTTTGAAATAAACTTTTCTGCCTGTTTCAGAACGGTGAATTTTATCTCAAGAAGGAGGGTCCCCATTGTGATTCAGTGGAAATGTTAATGTACACCTATTACTCAACAGAGCTTCCTACAGCAAAATCTTGTCTAGAAACACCTTACAAGCTCCATTCTAAATATAAAGGGTAGCAGCCCTCTTTAAGATTAGCAGTATTTATAATATTCTGTTGTACATTTTAAAAAACATCTGCTGAAAATTAATGTTAAGTTGTAGAAAAAATATTAATTCAAAAAAATATTTGCTATAATCATTTATGAAATGTGAGGTTCATACCAAAACAAGTCAATATGTCCCAACCATGCATCTAATTTCTGGTGTAAACAGGTGTCTCAAAACACATCTCTACTCTCTGCAGTCCAAGCTTGACCTTTTTACACCGTTGTTATGCTAAATTAAAGTACCTTAGATTATATCATACCATGCATAATTTCTCATGAGTCTGTACATAATATTTTCTTGTCAAAAACATTTCCTGAACTGGATTAGTTTCATTCATATACTCATTATACCTATATCATGTTGTAAATATAAATTTAATAGGGGGAGGTAAATGCATAATTTCCAACATGACAACCTTCTATTTACCCCCCCCCGACCATTGCATTGGAAAGTGACAACATGATACCTACCCCCCAACCAAATCTCGATAGCCGTGCACTAGTACACGCCTCGTATGCAAAAATAATGAGTTTAATAGCACAGCCTTGCGAAAACATATAAATTGATGTTTAATCAATAAAAATACAAGTTTGCATAAATCATAATTCCGTTTTGGATCATAGCTTACACATACATTTAAAAATATTCTACATATTTAATCTAGTTAGATTACACACAACTTAAGAAATTTGTAGTCTTTAAAAGTTCGTTTGGATTCTCAAAGGTGTTTTATAAGGCTGTAGTGATATAATTATATATATAGTTTATTTTTGTTAAGTTTCACATCATTCTACTTTGGATCACTGCAATAATATATGTTTGAATTTGTTATGCTTTACGAGTAAGCATGATTCTGATATTGGTGTAAATACGAGTATATTTATAAAACCTAGACTTTTTGTATTAAAAAAATATATTATCAGTACTTCTTCGTCATGGGATAATTGTTTGGAATAGGTTAAATACATGTATTGTTTGAATAATGAACCTGTTCAAGCTGTTATGTTAATAGTTTGGAAGATTGCATGTTTTTAAAAGATAAAAGTAGAAATGTTCAACAAATTTAAGTTTGTTCATTGATTTTCAGAATAACTACCATTATGATTTTGCTTTTATTAAAATGTTTTATTGACTGCCTTTTTCATTTTTTTCATCAAAAAACAAATTTGGTATGACCAATTAAAAAAAAGGATTGTGTGCTGTGCACCAACTTTTGAAGCGCAACTTGAATTTATTGAAAGTTCAGTGAAAAGAAAAAGGGAAGAATTAATTTACTTCATTAAGCTTTGTTGCATTAAGTATCCTTTGTATTAAAGAAGGGATTAATCCAGGTTCTCGACAAAGCTTTCGTGCGTATAAAACTAAAACATAGTGCAAACTTACAGATAGCAGATTGCAGTCGTTTTGCAAGTGCTAACGATCTTAATTGTAAAAGTAAAAAATCATTGTAAAGCTTTTGGAATACTGCCTCTCTTATAAATACATGAAGAAATTCTGTGCATTTCTTATAATTAAATGAGAGAATGTAAATATTTATGTTCTAATTGTAAATTCTCTTCCGGTTTTGAATTGAAATTTAGATCCCCATGTCAGGTATGGACAAGTACTGCACCTGGGCTTATTGCATCTATTGATGATTGCTGGTTCGTTGTTGTTATTGAAAAAGGGTGCTTTTGTAAGGATTGATTTAAGAGAAGGACTTTGTCGCTCACTCTTCATGATTCGCGAAGTTTCTAATATTTTCTTCATGCCTGGATTATCCTCTAAGATAGGCAAATTATTTCTAATAATGTTAAAAATCTCTGGATTTCTTGGGTTGTGCGTTGAAACGGTATGGTATGACATTATTAACCGATTTATTTTTCACGGTAAGAAGAGCTTTTCTTTCTTGAGATTTTGCTTTGTTTATTCTCTTTTGAATCAATCGTCTGGGAAAGTGTCTTCGAAGGAGTAGTTCTTGTAGTTCTGTGAGACGAGATTCTTGTCTATACCTAACAAAGGGATCTAAATTTCAATTTAAAAGCGGAAGCGAATTTACAATTAAAACATCAATGCAATGCACCAGCTCCAATCTTATTCATAAAATTTTACTGATTATTAAATTTATTAATTAATTTATAAACCTGTGCCGATTGTGTTCAAATTATACCGACCAGACAGTGAATTGCTTTTCCCCCGGTCTTCAATTCCTTATATTTCATCAACCAATTATCAGTGGATTAAAATACTGAAATTAAAAGGACGGCTATTTGGCGGCGAGGCCATAAAAAACAAAACAAAATTTGCATTCAACTCATTTGATTAACAGTCAAACTTAAATTATTATACGTTTAATGTTCAGCAACTTCTATAATAACGAAACCCAACGATATTATTGACCTAAAAAAATAAAAATTTACATACATTTGCAGATCAACAAAGAACATTTGATGAGAAGTGAAACAATATTTTAAAGAATGTTCATCTTTTATTTCTTATCTAAAATCTTGAACAAAAAGTGATCAAACAATCACTGTAGCAAAATATTATCCAGTTCATAGTTTTTGAAGCACAAACATGTAAGGAAATACAACAGCTTTTCCTTTGACTACGCTTGCATAATTCTATGTTGTTGTTCTTTTACACACTCAATTCTTATCAATGTAGCTTCTTGTATTTTGTTATATTGATACTGTCTAAGTGACACTTCGTAAGATTGTAGAGCTCCGTATAAGTCTCCTACAATGTGTTGACAGATTCCTAGTATCTGCCATGCTATGTCTCTGGTTTCTAAAAGAGCATACACATTATCATCACACAGCAGCAGTGTCTGTAGGTCTGTCAGTGACTGCAAACACTGAGATCTATTACCTAGTCTATAGTGAGATAACACAGACAACAACTCAATCATAACATTTGGTGATAAAATTAAGAATGGCGTTCCGTTTTGAAGACTCCAATATTGTTCTAAACATAACTCTTCTATGTATAGAATATTGTTGTTTAAAATCATATTTTCCACCCAAGCTTTATTCATCCTTTTGGACAAAGGGAGATTACCTACAGTTTCAATGTACCTGTGCCTGTCGACAGTATTAAAGTATATAATATTGTCCTCTGACAGTCTTTGTTTACTAAGATAGATAATGTGTAGTGCTTTTTCATACTTCGCTGTTCTATAGTAATATAATGCTAGAAATAACAAAGAGTAAATAGGGCCTAGCCTACCTGCTAATTTTAGCACATTACAAATTACTCGATCTAAGATGTAGACATTTTTATATTTGCAAGATGAATTATTGTTTGCTACTGTGAAGGCCAATTGAACAAGTATATCAGATTTAACATACTGTAATGTAAGTAATTGGTATGGAGAGCATGAAAAACTTGATAGTATATCATTGGATTTCAAATAAAGGTAAATATCCACCATATGTTTACAATAAATAACAATTTGAAAAATTTCCGTCATGCCACATAAGTCTATATCTGCAATACTTATAAATTCTCCCTCGGCAGTGGATAACACAAATGATGGGCTACTGAGGGCTGGTTCAAGTATTGATTTTAGAGTCGGACTCAGCAGTAAACAGGTCACACCCATTCTGTAATACTGATAAAGCTGTTGTAAAAGAGAGGCACGTGTATCTGCAACCATTTTGTTTATGAACATGTTGTTTTGTGGAATAAAGAAATTAGGAAAATCTCCTTCATAAACACAATAAATAAGATATTTAAAACACTTCCAGAAACAATCTAGTAATCTGTTTGGAAGCCATATCAAATGCCCTAGTTGTATCATCCAGAACATTGTGGTCTTCATGAAATATGAACACAGTCGTGGTTCCACCCTAAAATTGATGACGTCCTTCAGAAATATTTTCAAAAGTCCATAACATAAAAATTGTGTATGATTCATGATACACACTAGTTGTTGCTCGGCTTGGGAAAATGATAATCTCCATTCCAGTTCGTTAGAAGTCGAAACAATTTTACTTCCAATAGGCACACAGTGAAAACCATTTCTTAATATTTTTTCCAACACAAGTACAGGAGGCCAGGTGTGTCTCTGACATCTATCAAACCAATCTCTCGTCTGTTTAGGCCAATATATACTGGCAAAACAAGCAGCTTGATCAAATTCAAGAGTTCCATCAACACCAGTAACACATGGACCATGGTTACGGATATTTTTCTGCTGGAAGTATCTGTCATTTGCGTGGAACTGAAAATAAAATTCTCTCCAAAGAGAACCTGACATATAAACCCCGCCATTAAATTCTGCAAGACACATAGATATTATGAACTTGTTTTGTGGTGTCAGAAGGCGTAGTCTTACAAACCCTGGTGGTGTGTCGAAATCTTCCATCAGTAAGATAAAATGTTTTGATGTATTATAGATCCTGAACTGAGATATGTCAGTTATAAGCTTAAACTGACATAACCAGGTCATTGTATCAATGTCAGATGATGTCAGCCTAAATCCCTCTCTATAACTACCACTATTCATCGCAGCATAGCCCTTATGATTATCAACAGGTCTACGTATCATCTCCTTCATGTCCATTACGTCCCTTCTGATGGCCACTTCCGTCGGTGTCCCTATCTCACGACACAGACCAACATACAGGACCTCTGATAGACGGGGGATATGGTCCATTCTGTATATAAAGATTGATAAATAAGTTTTACTTGAATTAAAAAAAAATGCTTAATTAACAGGTTTTGGAAATTAATTTTAATTCTTAACAAGTTTATCTATTTCTACAAAGAATTATAATATCTACAAAGAATTATGATATACGAAATTTTGAAAGTGTTGTGAGAGGAGGGAGAATGTAATTGTGATATTAACTTTTTGTTTGGAATGGAACTATATAATCTCTTACCAGTTCTAGGGGGATCTATAATATTGTAGATTAAGTTACTTTTAAATTAAAAAAATTACCCATCTATTTATAAAAACGTGTATTAATTAAATGAATTACCTGATAGTATTGTCACTGCAATGTCGGATCATAAGTTAGCAGGAAATACCAGTTGCGTATATTCCATAAGTCAAAAAAGTTGTAGCCTACACATCATTTTCTCAAGAATAAAAATTAAATTGAACAAATGGAGGGAAGTTGATAATAAATTGTACCTATTGATTTATTTTGTTGCAAATGCCAAAAAATTTAGCTTTCTTAGCAAATTGCACTTTTATACTTATATATAAGGACAAAACTATTCCCATAGCTGGAAATTTTTAAGCCAAAGTTCAAGTGTTATTAATATTAAGTCCGTATCAGAAAATTTCATCGAAAGCAACAGGAGTCCATAATAAGTACTGGAAACGAAATTGATAACTTGAGTTATATTTGGTTAGTAGGAAATTCAACGTATTGATCGAATTTTGATTATTCAGTAGGGAAGTTTCCAAATCTTCTAAGCAGACTAAAGGGAAAAGTAAGAAGTTCTTAGATTTGTTCAGTGGTCTTCACATCACGATGTAAATACGTCTACAATGTCATTTTCATTGGTAAAATTAAAATTGTAAAGGTCTGAGTTAGGAAAATTTGATTCCTTTGAACCCCTCCCCCAATACCTATGGAGAGGAAGCTCCTTGTCTACCCACACTCTGCACCTCAGGTTAACTCTGTGACTTCACACAAGCCTGTACATTAGCAAAAAGGAATATATATATATAGGCCACTCAGAATACAGAATAGATTAATAATACTTCTGTGTGTTTTGCTGTGGTTGTTTATTTATATAAGAAGTGCTTACATGTAAATTGTCATACAAATTGTTAGGCCATTATAGAATACATGTACGCACTGAATTTTCGATTGATTTTTTACGTATTTTTCCGATTACAACAAACAGGAGTGACCAGTCTCCAAGTGATGCTCACTCCTCCATGTCATCTGATTTTCACCTCTAATAATTTGGAGGTCCATGTTTGCTTTGCTCCTATTTCATATTGTTTAATTGACTTTTGAGCTTGAATTCTGTTCTTTATCTCCCTATATTTCATTGAGAGAGCCAACCCGCCAACCCCAAACACCCCCCCCCACCCACCCCCCCCCCATCCACCCAAAAAATTGATAAATTCAGTCGTCAAAGGAAAATATCTCCATTTTGGGAATATTAAAGATTACTTTATACAACAAAGAAGCATTCTCCATGAAGGAAAAAAAGCACTAAAAAGGTCAAAGTCGAATTTCTGCATAACACTTACAAACCTTAAAACATCGACTTGGAGGATGGATGAAATTTTTATTTGGAGGGGATTTAATATCATGTCACAGGTTTCGAAAAAGGATTATTCTGTGAAATTTTTCTCCTTTGACTTGAAAAATGAAATATGTATACCTTCCAGTGTTTCCCCCAAAAGTACACAATTAGAGTTATCATGACAAAATTGTTTGATCTAAATTCATTTACCCTCTTTAAGTTATTTTGTTCAAAAATGTTTCGAAATGTTTCGAAAAGAGCACAAAGTGAACTGAATTTACCCACTAACCTGTAACAGTTGGTGTTAAGTCTTCTCCAGAGAGAATAATTGTAACATCTGTTCTAAATTGAGAAAAAAAGTAAGAAAATCTATATAATGGATAACCAGGGACCTATACATGTATGCTAGTATGTAGTGTCTTTCTATAATTAGGTTATCAAAAGAGGCTATGAGTCCAGGGTACAATACCAAAATAATACATTGTCTCACTTCGTCTTCTTTATTATAGGCATATATACTAAAAAATGTCAGCTGACTGAGAGTTTTCATACAATTTTCAAAAATAAATAAATAAAATGTTTTAAAAAGAAAAAGAAAAGATCTCTTTGCTTACTATGATTTGTTCTTTTTCGTGCATGTAGCAACGCACTTTAAAGAGTGTACATCAATCATGGATAATGATATCCGATCCTCAGCCAGGAAGAATAACTCTTTAATCTATAATTAATTTGAAAAAGTCTCAAAATGAAGCTTTTGAAAAAAATCAACTTTTCATTTTATACATCTCAATGTGCTTCAAGGTTCTTTAAACTTCTTAGAAAGTCTTATAAAAGTCGGATTTTTAGTCCACAGTAGTATGTTAAAGTTACATATATCATAAAGAAATTGAGATACTTTAATTATACACTTTGCATTGTAAAATAAGCGAAGTAAATAAACAAAACTTATAGGGTACCTTATATTTATAAATATGCAATTTCTACAAAAGCCTGGATACCTATGATTTAAATTTGACTGATTGATTGTTTATATACTGTTGAACGTCCCTCTCGAGAATATTTCACTTACATGGAGACGTCACCATTGCCGGTGAAAGGCTGCAAATTTAGGCCTATGCTCAGCACTTACAGCAGGGAGGGATCTTTATCGTGCCACACCTGCTGTGACACGGGGCCTCGTTTTATACGGTCTCATCCGAAGGACCGCCCCATTTAGTCGCCTTTTACGACAAGCAAGGGGGTACTGAGGACCTATTCTAACCTGGATCCCCACGGGGGGAAATAAATTTGAAATGTTTATTTTATCATATAATAATGCTTTCTGACTTTAGAAGTGTAAACATACCATATCATTATAATTTTTACTATTCTTGCAATTTTCTTTTCTTAATGAATACACGACTAATTAAACTGAAAAATGTAAATTAGTGCAAGACACGTGTGCCTCATGGTTTGGAGATCTGAAGTAGTCAGGACGGATACCATAAATATTTGTGATGTTTTTTTTTCTGAAGGTTGTCAGGATCTTCTACTAGAAGACTACAGTCACAGTGGTTGGTTAAGAAAACAAAGCTTTATAAGCAGATTAGAAAAAATTAGATATGAGTCTCTCTCTCTCTTAGCCTTCTACATTACACCTACAATATTTTTCATAATCCAGATATTGATATGAACAATTTAGATCAAAAAATTTACAAGCCATCATTTATGTATTTAAAGCTTTTAGTTACTACTTTTACAGGGCCCCAAATTTATATGGTTCTCAGTGGAGGATGTATTTATTATTTTAAAAATGAATACAGTACCCGACCAGCGGGGAAGTTACCCTTTATGGGTATAACACGTTAGTAACTTTAAAGCTAATTTACATTCTATTGGTATAACACTTATGTAATTCTAATTTACATTCTGTGGGAATAACACTTATATAAAGCTAATTTATATTCTATGGTTATAACACTCACTTAACTTTAAAATTAATTAACATTCTATGGGTATACTACGAACGTAACTTTAAAGTTAATTTACATTTTGTGGGCATAACACGTACGTAAAGCTAATTTATATTCAATGGGTATAACACGTATGTAAAGCTAATTTATATTCTATGGGTATAACATGTACGAAAAGCTAATTTACATTCTATTGGTATGACATGTACGTGAAGCTAATTTACATTTTATGGGTATAATACCTACATAACTTTAAAGATATTTGACAGTCAATAGGGTATATATATGGGTATAATACGTGCGTAACTTTAAAATTAATTTGCATTCTATGGGTATAACACGTGCAATAGCTAATTTACATTCTATGGTTATTATTTGTTCGTAACTTTAAAGCTAATTTACATTCTGTGGGTATAATACGTAACTTTAAAGTTTATTTTCATTGAATGGGTATAACACGTACGTAAAGCTTTTTTATATTCTATGGGTATATCTCCTATGTAAAGCTAATTTACATTCTATGGGTATTACATGTACGTATAGCTAATTTACATTATATTGGTATCACAGGTATATAAAACTAATTTACATTCTATGGGTATTACATGTACGTAACTTTAAAGATAATTTACATTCCATGGGTATAACACGTATGTAAAGCTTTACATTCTATAGGAATAACACGTACGTAACTTTAAAGCTCATTTACATTCTATGAGTATTACACGTACGTAACTTTAAAGTTAATTTACATTCCTTGGCTATAACACGTATGTAAACCTTGACATTCTATAGGTATAACATGTAGGCAACTTTAAAACTCATTAACATTCTATGGGTATAGCATGTATGTAAAGCTAATTTACATTCTATGGGTATAAAATGTATGTAAAGCTAATTTACATTCTATGGGTATAACACGTACGTAAAGCTTATTTACATTCTATAGGTATAACACGTATGTAACTTTAAAGATAATTTATATTCTCTGGGTATAACACGTACGTTACTTTAAAATAACTTTACATTCAATGGGTATAAAACGTACGTAACTTTAAAGTTAATTTACATTCTATGGGAATAATACGTAAGTAACTTTAAAGTTAATTTACATTCTATGGGTATACCATGTTTTATATCCATAGAATGTAAAGCTTTACGTACGTGCTATTAAAGACCTATATATAATAAACAAATGTTAAGTATTTAAGTTTAATGTTTTATTCGAGTTGGCAGGTATTGTTCACAATGGTCTACACAACAGTGGCGCAGCCGGCAAAATGGCATACCCCAAAATCAACATAAGTTGTGCCCTCCCTGACGGGAAAAGTAGCACGCTGGGTTGACCTCATTCGTGCTACGGACACATTTCAACACAAAATATCTTTTAATTATATTATTTTGCTTTAGTTTTACATTGAATAAGATAAAATTTTCAAAGTCAACATCACATATATCAACATCAACCATCACATATATCAACATCAACCACAAAAAGTCAACAAATTCAACAGTTCAATGGTTAAATTGAAGGTGACGATTTCGCCACATGGGCGCCGTAGGTGCCCACCGCCACCTGGTGGGGGTAGGCAACTTCAATTTAACCACCCACCATGGACTCCTAGCCTACTCAAAACCCTCAGCAACCCATCCATCGTGAACATCACTTTCTCTCATTTCCAACCCACTGTAGAACTAACTATCCTGCATTAAAATAATTCTGGTATCCCTTCCAATAAATCGTGCCTAACGCCCTCCTCCTAACTTTATCTTTCCAGGTTACTTGTATATTGCTTTAGGTCTCTGAATTTATTATTAATATCCAGCTGGCAAAAAAGAACAACTACCTGGACTAATGTAAGAAAATTATGTACAAAATACGTTTTATTTAGACTTAACCCCCTTATTTATTTATTTACTTTTGTTTATTAATTTGAATTTTAGTTCTTATTTATTTATTCTTTAGGTGATTTGTAAAATACTTTGTTGCAGAGATTACAAAAAAGATGAGTGAGCACCTTTACTCCTAAACCCCCCCCCCACCCTTTCCCATTCCCTTTCAGCATGATTGTTCCTGTATTGTTGACAATAGTTTTATAAGTGTTACATTCCCAATTTGTAAATTGCATAACACGTTTGTGATATTTGGTAATGTATCTTGCCAGTTCTGATGGAATGATGTTATATATGTACCACTGAAAACAAGCTCCTCCAAGGACCATTTAAAATTGATTAAATCTTGTATATAATAAGTACCTTTCAAACCAAGACACACAATAGAGGACTTTGTATTTACCGCTCATTTGTAAATGTAGTTGGACTTCAGCAGACATTGAAGGCACATATGACTAAATCCTATATTCTAAACCCCTTACCAGCTGATGCTCTATCAAAAATGCATGATCTTTTCACACCTTAAGCCCCCCCCCCCCCTGCAAAAATATGCTATGGAATAGGTTATTAAAATTATAGACTTCAAAATCTTTTTAAGCCTGTAGAAAATGGATATATGATAGAGAGCATGAAAATTAATATGCTTAGTAAGTGGAAACCTATCCTTTATCTAATACCCTAAAATGCTTGAGAAGTTTATCCAATCTTAGTACTATGAATCTTTAACTCCTACACACATGCGGATTTGTATTTGTATCCCCTAGCTAACCTGTATTTGTACCCACTAGCTAAAGCATGGATGGAAACTGCATGTATATGTATATGCACTGACTAATGCATCTTAATCCCATACGAGATAAATGTGTAAAGTAACATTAATTAATTATGCTACAATTGTTACTGCTCAGATGAGGGATAAACACCTATCATATTACATGCAAATGGCAACTGGGTTTGAACTGATATTTTCAATGGGGAAAATGCCCCTTAGATATGCATATGTGTTTTAATTTCCAACAGTAGGCGCATACTATTAAAAAGAAAATATTGTAGGAAATGGATTGGATTGTAACCTAGCCTGTGGAACAATTTGTGTCCATCAACCCCCCCCCCCCCCCCCATCGCCTTGGATTGTAAACTAGCCTGTGGAACAATATGTGTATCTTCCACCCCCCTCCCTGCTGTTAGGTAGTTAGGTAATCTCGCCCTTAGTGTTTTAGTGATAAAGAAAACTAGTTACCTGAACAATTTACCTTTTGTGAGTTTAAAAACAGTGAATATAGAATTTTAACTAAAGCAACTTTTATCTGTGTGAAATAGCAACTCTTTTTATTTCACAAATTAGAGACGCAGCAGAAACCAACACTGACAAAAAGCCCCCAATTTAAACTTTATAAGTCTCATTATACCCCCCCTTTTTTTTATTTAATCTATTGATTTATTTATTATTATTGCATGACCATTCGTACAGCATATGCCATAAGGAAAATACATAGAAAGTATCAGCACTGTGAGCCTGCATTGACTGTAGCACCTAAGAACTCTGTAAAATGTCCCTCATTCCCTACACCAAATTCAATAACTTGTGTAAAATTGGTAAAAATTCAGGAAATTTAAGTTGCAATTCCTATTTTAAGGTTCATTTTCCCCAATGAGAAAGATAACTCAAGGGAATAAATGTTTATTATGTTAAATTCCTAATATTCTATTTTTTTAAAAAAAATTATTTATTTATTTTACAGTGCTTCAATTAGCCTGTAAATTATTATTATTTAATTTCCTTTTAAAGTCTTTTATTTGTAGAATTATATTTAAGTACCTAAAGTTCTTTTCTTGTATAAATATTAAACCATTGACTAGACCCATATTTTTAGAACATTGTCAAGAAATAAAAGCCCATGCTGAAATTAATCTCTGTGTAAATAATCAACATTATCAAGATAAGACGCCGAAGAGATAAGATGTGTTTTTTAGTGCTCTTATCTTTAGTCAGGTGAATAGTTCAAATGATAAAAAAATGATGGATCTCAGTGAAAATTCAAATCTTTTTACATCAATTTTGAACTCATTTAATGGACTGTCACAATCATTTATTGGTACAAATAAGGAAAAGGATTTTGCACCTTCAGTGAGAATTCCAGACTTTCTACATGTTAAACTAAATGCAGAGAGTGTAACTATAAATTATGATGGCCAGCAGCACGAGTTTGTATTATCTGTGCTTCAGAAGATGCTTCTTTTCCATGGAAATAATAAGAAAAATGGTTGCATCTATAAATCAATGTGCGACTCAGTAACAGTAACTATTTACAGGAGCACAAATACGGTTCTTGTTCAAGGGACTGATGCATTTGAATGGTACCAAAATGACTTTCTAGAAGAAGTTAAAAGTCAAATTGACATAAGCCAAAATGACTCTCTGACAGATTGCAAAATTATTGTCAATCAACCAAGCTGCACATCAACTCCAAGACCTTCAAAACAAAATGAATCAAGTGTGGAGATAGATTGCCACCAGTGTAGCAGCTCAGAAAATGTACAACTTCTTTCTGAAACTGTTAAATTGCTGACACAGGAAGTAAATCTTCTAAAGAAACAGCTTTTGGATGCACGACAAACAAAAGCCTGTGCCAACCCTTCACACAGACTCCGAGAACACAGATGAAACAGAAGGCAACATCGACGGAAGGAATATCTGTTAAAACTGGTATATCGCGACACAGCCAATGCTCATTTAGTGTTGACAAAAAAACTACCAGTACATCAACAGATACCATGGATTCCAGTTCCGTATGGAAAAACACGCAACCAAAAGTGTTAAAATTGGTGCGTACACATCTGAATCACTGCCAGTCACAGCAGGTGTGCCTCAGGGCTCTATTTTAGGTCCTTTGTTGTTTCTATTGTATATTAATGATTTACCATTGTCTGTTGAACATTGTAATATTGATATTACTGATGACACTACAATGCATCTTCATGATAATAGTATTTTGTGTATTGAAACCACTCTTAATCATGAACTCTGTCAAATACAAAAATGGTGTCAACAAAATCAGATGATTATAAATACTGATAAAACAATGTGTATGTTAATGGGAACACACCAAAAGAAATCCAAATTAGAAAACGTTAATTTTCATTTACAACTTTCCGATCATCCCCTTGAAAATGTAGAAATGCAAAAATTATTAGGTGTTCACATTGATCATAATCTTCAATATATTGAATCATGTAGATGCAGTTTGCAAAACTCTTACATATAAATTATTTACTTTACGAAAAATCAAAAAGTTTCTTCCAATGCGTACTAGAAAACTATTTTATAATGCTTTTATCCTGCCATCGATTTTATATTGTCTATCCATTTGGGGCAATTGTCCTCAAACGCACATGGACAGAATCTACAGATTACAAAAAAAAGCAGCTAGGATTATTTTAAATGAAAAATATGATACACCTTCAATGCCTTTATTTAACACTTTAGGTTGGCTAACAGTTTATGAACTTTTACATTTACAGAAAAGCATTTTAATGTACAAAATATTTCATGGAATGTCTCCCGATTATATGCATAATCTTTTTGAATTTCAAAGTTCTGGATCATACACTTTACGCTCAGAAACAAATTCCGAACTTCGACTACCAAAATATAAAACAAACTTATTTAAAAACTCTTTACAATATTCAGGGGTTATTATCTGGAATGAGTTACCAATTAATATAAGAAATTCCCAATCCCCTGCAATATTCAAAAGAAGTGTTGAAAATTTATTGCTTATAAAACGCAATGATTCTGTGTGATTTTTTTTTCTCTCTATACTGAAATGCTGATGTTTTTATTTGTTTGTAACATACTGATTGATTTTTTATTGTCTCACAATTGTAATTTTATTTATTGTATATATGCATTGTATATGTGTTTTTAAAGAAGGCCCCGAGGAAGACTAGTGTTCGCACTAATTGGTTACCTTCTCTAAATAAAGTATTATTATTATTATTATTACATTTGTTAAATAATCTATATAATAAATAAATTAGTAAAAAAAGTTAACCTGATTTTTCATGTTAACTTAAGATGGTATAAAAAACTTTTCATTTACTAAACAACTATATAAGATGCATGGCCTTAATGCAGTTAAGGGATGAGAAGACATTAAAGAGGCTTGGGGGTCAACAATTAATAATCACCAGATAAAATTTACTTTTTCGGATATGATATCTTAAGCTGTCAACTATCATTTGGCCTAGAAAAATTTCATAAATTTTAGTTTAAAAAAAAATGATCATTTTGTTATATCTTTATATTGAGCTCTTCTTCTAAAGGAGATCAAAATAGTCTAAAAATGGCTACAACTACCCAGCCCCTTTAAATGTATATGTGCTTATATTCTGAAACCTTATTATCAAACCTTCTCAATTAAGGTAGAGGCGCTGTTAGAGAAATTCATGATTTATGCTCATGTACACTGGAGACAGCTTCCAAATGCACGAACAGCCTGACCTTCTTTTATTTCCTTTATGTATAATTTTAACTAAACCAAAATGACAACACAGAATATAAATGCGAAACATGCCTATGACCCCATTTTACTAAACCTGAACCCTTTGATATTTATAACCATCAAAATAGTAGCTAGCCTTGCTAGATATCTACATGTAGTTAATTAAAATAAAATTTGGGGAATCCTATCTATATCAACTGTTACTAAAGAACCATTGAGGTCCAAAATTACTATGCACACATTGCTATTGTTCTAGTTGAGTTTTAAGTTGTCCTTCATGTCAAGCCCCTTAAGAGAAGTGATATCCGAATAGGTGAGGATGCTGCTGGTCCTAATACATATATTATGTGGATTTGACAGACAATGTACAATTCAACTATGGTGCATGTTACCTATGTCGGGTATGCCCCCCAGATTTTACTGCATGAATTTTTCATTGTAATGCTTTCAATCAACTGTATTTTTTGACTCAAAATTTATTTAGTCATCATTCATATTTACTTACCTTGAGTTTTGTCATATAGCATGTGTACAACTGTAAATATGTATAAACAAATACACATCTTACTTGATGTTTCATTCATATCATAAAATGCATTATTGTAATGCTGCATTCAAAAGCACCAAAACTTGTTCTGTATTTTACTTTAACCCCTTCACTTCCGTACCGGTCAAATATTGACCGGTGGCGCGTTAAAACACGACTTCGCGAAAATAAGATCTCCGTCTTTATTTTATGGTAGCATGAAGGTATATAAACTATATATCATCTTTTTGGAAATTTTCTCTACTTTTAAAATATCTAAAAAGATTTTGTCTTGATTGCCGGTATTTAATCGATTTTACGTTGTGAAGACAAACGTGACTTTTTGAAAATGGCGTAATTTTCCAAAGCAATTGCCGATTTTCCAGACGATTGACATTTTTTTCCTGATTAACTTT
>NW_026928742.1:0-35568 GCF_032062105.1 Saccostrea cuccullata | reverse complement strand
TTTTAGTGGAAACGAGACATCAAAATTATCAATTAAAGGGCAATAACTCACAATTAAAGGCATGCATCAAAAAATTGAAAACAGGTGTAAATAGGTTTAATTACAAGGTATCTAACCTGAAAGTTTCATAAAAATCAGTCCAAAGGTCTTTGAGAAATCGCCTGTCAAAAATCGAGCGGGAAAAAAAAAATAAAATAATAATAAGAAACAGTAGAATAACAGTAGGGTCTTCCGAAGGAAGCGGAAGACCCTAATAATAGGAATAATCTTAACCATCAGAATCAGTAGAAGGTCTTCCGCCTGAGCGGAAGACCTTAATAAGCGCAGTATGATCGCGGTAGGGTCTTCATGATTGGAGAGCTCTACGCTTTTGCCACACTTATCTTGAACATGATGAAAATAAGTGTAGCGGGATCGTGGCCAACAAGAATCGGGGTTAAGTCGTAAAAAGAGCGCATAGTCTGGTCCTGATTTTTAAAAAGAAGGCTAGAAATAACTTCTAACGGCAAATAATTATTATTTGGTCCAGCATAGATTTTTGACCTAATTCGAGTATGCTGAATCCGAAAAAATATGCTGGCCTTCATGAAAATGGCGTTAAAGAGGTCAAAATGGCGATTCAAAATGGCGGCTATCCAATTTTTCAAATTTTCTCTTAATGTCGTTCAAAATGGAGAAAAAATGAGTGAATATCTCACTGAGTGTGATAAAACTATTTAAAAAAAATAATAGAATTTTAACGTTATTAGTTTAACTCAGAAAATGTAGTAGTTTCTATACTTAATTCGAATTTTCTCTGATTTTTTGTCTATTGTTTTTATTTTCTTCTTTGTTCAGAGTTCTACATTTGAAAATATCCATACACCGCAGATTTGTATTTTTAACTCTGCAACTCACTATTCTACAACTGAATGATTGTGCAGCTGTATTTTATAAGTCAAAATGGCGATTCAAAATGGCGGATATTCATTTCTTTTACAAATTATTTCTAAAAGCCATGTTAGCTATAACTGACGGTAATATTTTGCATGCTAATCTGTTCTGAAACATTCACCTACTTGTTAAACTAAGATAATACGAAGATTCTGTGAAGAAAATGCAGCATGGTAAACAAAAGAAAGTTGTTAATTGCATTCCTGCTGTTTTCCATAAACGACATCAATCAACCAGACTTGATAATGAGTTATTGGGACCCGACACTCTAAACCACATTGAATGAATTAGGATGATATTGTTATGATTAAAATAATAGTTATAATGGTAGTAGTAGAGTGTTTCGGCGACAGATATGCCTCATCAGGGGCCCCAATAACGATATTCCATGTTTATTGTAAACTTGATTTTATCAATAGATCTCCTATGTTTTTATGCTTGCTATACGCAATGATAGGTTCCGATTTGAATAGATCTTTGCATATTGGGTCTGCTTCCAAAATATTCCAGTACTTTAAAATCCGCTTTTTTAGTCCTTTGATGCGAGGGTTAAATTTTGTAACCATGACCTGTGGATGGCTAGGCTTGTGTTTTCTCTATTTCTTAAAAAGAGTTGTCTTTCCTTCTGTGTTGTTTCTTCAACTATTGGGTTGATTTCTTCCTCAGAATAGCGTCTCTTTGAAAGATGTCCCTTGAAATCCTGTAGAATTGTTTTAAGAACTGAAGGGTCGTTAGTATTTCTGGAGTGTGTTATACATTCTCCTTTGATAAAAACTTTAAATACAGAGGCGTTGTGTGTACTGTTTCTATGAAGGTATTGAAAATTATTAGTTGGCTTTATGAAAGATTTGATATCAAGTTTCTGGCAATGATTAAATCGATTGCCTTTGTAAACCGTTGTGTCCAGGAAATCTACGGATGAGTGAGCTATTTCAAATGTGAATTTAAGATGTTTATGACAGCTGTTGCTGATGTCAAAAAATTCTAGAATTTCTTCCTTTGTTCCGTTAAAAATTATGAATCCATCATCCCTAAATCTGCCATGAAACAGAATTTTGTTGACATGTTGAAATTTAGATTCAATAAACTGCGTAATTTCGTACATTCTCATGTCTGAGATTTCCGGGGAAGGTACTGCGCCCATGCTGCAGCCTATGATTTGTTTGTAGAATTTTCCGTTAAATTCAAAGAAATTGTTTTCTAATACGCATCTGAGAAGAAAAATTAAGTCCTCTACATCAGGATACGGGATGTCTGAGTGGCTTTTATCCGCGTTGTTGTAAGTTCTTCAAATTCCATTTGTATACATGCTGGTTACATCGTAAGTGATTAGTAACGCATCCGACGGGAGTTCTAAACATTCGATCTTATTGATAAAATCAGTAGTGTCCTTGATATAGGTTAATTGTTTTTGTACGATGGGGATAAGAAAGTAGTCACAATATGCCCCAATTTTCCTCGTTGGTGTATTGCATTGAGCAATAATTGGCCGCCCAGGTGGTAATCGTCTGATACTGCATAGGTCATTAAGGAGGGCATTTCGGACATTGTCTTGTAGTTTTTGTATTTTAGGGAGCAGATAAAATTGGCCGCATTCGATTGACTGATTTTTGTCTTTCAGAAATCGTAAAGTAATTTTATCTATGGAGCCCCTGGAGTGCATATCAGTTATTCTAGTTAGAATAAGATCTTGCAAGTTTATCAAGTTTGGCTTTTCAACTTGCATATAAGGCTTTGAGAGTAACTGACGCTCTGCTTCAGATATGTACTGATTCCTGTCCATTATAACTATAGTATTGCTTTTGTCCGCTTTTTTTATGACAACATTGGGATTGTTTTTAAGCGAAGAATAGGGTCCTAATAAATCTCTTACAAGTTTGGTTGATTGATGTCGCTAATTTTCACACACGAAATATTACATGCAACACTTAATGACTTCAAGACGCACTTATCAAAGCGAGGTTACTCTACTTCGGAAATTGATCCTATTATCAAGGAAACGGTCAACACAAACCGATCAAAACTCATCATCAAAAAGACTAAAGAACAGTCATTACGTAACCCTACAGTACTGGTTACTAAATTTAACCCTTGCGTTAAAGGACTGAAAAACGAATTCTAAAGTATAATACGCTTTGATATCTCCTAATTACGATGTAATTATCACGGCAATATTTCACACCTTCGTTCATGCTGTTTTGTTTACATTAATCAAGGGCAGCAAGTAACGCATACTTCGAGATTTCCGGTGTTGCGAGATCGGGAATGAAAGAAAAATGGCGGTTTCCGGTAAACATTTCAAAAATACGGTACACATTTTCATTTCCCGTGAATTTTGTTGTACCGCCGGGACACCGTGATGGGGGTCGAAAATAAGGGACATTTCCTGTACCGCCGGTACAAATCACATGTATGAGTATTGGAACACCATTCTTAGAAATGCAGAATGCAAAACTTTATTTAATTCTCAACCAATCATTGCTTACAGCAAACACAAGAATATAGGTGACGAGATAATCCGGTCTCACCTAAAACAAACACCATGATTTATGTCCGTGACCCCTGATGAGGCTTCTTAATAGCCGAAACACTCTACAACTACTTGCATAATTCAAATCAAATATTAATCTGCTCTATGCAAAAATCATATCTACTAGAAGTGTGGTTTGGAGTGTCGGGTCCTAATAAATCTCTTACAAGTTTGGTTGATTGATGTCGCTAATTTTCACACCCCAGGGGTCACTGAATATCGAGATAGCGACAGCCAGTATTTCAGACCTTACATTTTATTACTGATTTAATGGTTTTGGAGGCGAATTTTCACGAAAATTAATTGTTACAATAAAAAAGAAAAGCTATTCTCGTAATTATCTGTCTTTTCCCCAATTTTATTTTTGGTACCGTGAGTTATAGCTAACATGGCTTTAATGTCGTTTACATAGGAGAAAAAATTTGTGAATATCTTACTGAGCGTAGTACGACCATGTAAAATGACAATAGAACACCGATATTATCACTTAAATTCGGAAAAATTAGTCGTTTAAATTTGAAATGTGTTAATTAGCTCAAAATGGCAATTCAAATGACGTCTTATACATTCGAATTTCGTAAAATACCCAAACTGCTTAATTCTGATTCGAGAAAATATATTTACAGTTTGTTTTTTTATTCATAAAATAATGTTCAAATGCAATTAAAGTTGGAGGATATTTTTGTTAATGACTTAGGATTTTTATAACACGGATTTTTGATTAATTACTTCTATTGTTAAGATTAATTTTTGACAATTCCGAAGACATTTTACCTATTATCTGTCGCCCAATGCCTCTTCATATATAAAGTTGCTGTTTTGAGGACGTTATGAAAATTAAGCTACCCAAAGAGCAGTATTCCCCGAGCATTAAGGCGAGTGAACATTGTAGTTCGAGGGTTGCTAAATCATATCAGTTGTTGGAAATTCTTGATCTATTTTATAGTCCAATGTAGAAAAAAATAAATGTTTATGTTCATGTGGAAGGTCTAGTGCAACATAACTTAGTATAATTTTTAAAATGATGGACCACGACCATTTAGAGGGCTAGTAGTTGTTACATCATATAAATCTGAATATCCAAATATAAACATATTTGTAATGTTGTGAGAGAGAGGTAAAAGAACACGTCTGTCTAGTTTACTAACTATTTATTAAGTGACCATCAGATTGAACATAATAATGATTGACAACAGATGAAATTAGGGAGAGGAACTTTATCGTGAGAACTGATAATGTCAGAGAGCAGTGCTTGATTGAAAATAAATATTCTGATGCTGGCACTATAATTGTTAATTATAGATTGACAAATTTAATTTAGAGTATAAACATTACATCCCTCCCTTTCTTTATTTGAAAGCATGTACATCGAAATAATTATAATTACGGCTTACACTTAACAAAGTTCATGTGGGTTTCATTCTGAGAATTGTCAGTAATTTTCTAAATGTTCGTTCAACTTTGGTGTCTCTTTCCTCGGACTTTCTAAGACAACATATTCATGCACAATTACTAATGTTATGTACAAAATCACTATATGATTATGATTTGGGGATTATTATGCCCCATTACAAATCTTCACACTATGCGCACACGTAATCTTTCAAATACACCGGTGGTTTTCGCTCGCGAGTTGACCGTCTAGGCTCCGGCTGTGCGGTAATTAAGTCATCACTGTTATCGTCTGGTACCTCGGCTGACCTTTCGTGTTCGTTAATTTTCTTGAAGAATGATGCGTTTCTGGTGACTTCTTTGTTGTCATTTTAGCGGTTATCATAGAGCCTTTTTGTCTAACTACTTCGTACGGCTCGGGACTGTATGGAGTTGATAGTTTGTCCTGTTTTTGTTGTTTTACGAGAACTTTGTCTCCCGGCTGCAGCTTATGATCTAGTGCTCCTCTTCTAATGTCTGCATATCTCTTCATTTTTTCTTTTTCTTTTTGATCTTTACGTGATATTTCCGTGTTTTTGGACGATGGAATAATCTCGGGAATTCTGGTTTTTAAAGTTCTGCCTAGTAGTAATTCCGCGGGTGTTGCGCTTGTTGTTAAGGCGTCGCCCTATAGTTGTGCAAAAAACAGTATAACTCCTGTTTCCAGCTTCTGTGTTCGGCATGTGCGGCTCTAATCGCTTTTCCAATGGTCTTCATGAATCGTTCCGCTTCTCCATTAGCTTGTGGCCATAACGGTGTAACCTTCCTATGTTGAAATCCTAGATGTTTTGCAAAGTCCTTGAAGAGTGATCCGTTGAACGGAGGTCCATTGTCGGTTTTGACTACATCAGGAATTCCAAATAAGGCGAAAACGTTGTCTAGTTTCGGTATCACTGCCTTTGCTGTTAATTTTGATAGAATTTCGACTACCGGGTACCTTGAATAATCATCAACAACGACCATTAAGTAGGATCCAGATGGAAATGGTCCACAGAAATCCATGCTGACCTCAGACCATGGTCGGTTGGGTAGGGGTGACATCTTCAATGGTGTGTACTTTTGTCCTGGTACTGATGCTTGACACGGAACGCATCCTTTACAAAATTCTTCTACTTGCTTATCTATGTTGACAAACCATACCTTTTCTCTGAGTAGCTGTTTATTTCGGACTATCCCCTGATGACCTTCATGCGCTAATTTGATCACTGTTTGTTGTAATGATCTCGGAATGATCAATCTGTTTTCGATGAGTAACACGCAGTGGTTTCCGTCTCGGTGCAAAGTTAGCTCATTTTGCCTTCGTCTAAAAGTTTCAAATGTTTTATCGAGGTCTTTAGATTCCGGAATCTTTTTCTCGGAAATGTTTGCTTCAATTACTTGTTGAAGGATAGGGTCTTTTTGGGTTTCATCACTGATTTCAGCTAAGGTCAGAGTTTTGGGTACGGCATTCTCTGTTACGTAATTAACGTATTCCTCGGTGATGTCTGACAGACTGTTTATCTTTGTTGACTTAGACGGATCCCTGGACATGTAATCTGCCGCATTTGTTTTCCCTGGACGGTACTCTAGCCTAAAATGATATGGTTGCAGTTTTAATCGCCATCTCTCTATTCTCGCCGGAGGCTTTGAGTGCGGATTATTAAAAATCGCTTCCAATGGCTTGTGGTCGCTAATGACTTTGAAATCTTGACAAAAAAAATACAGATGAAAATGTTCACATCCCCATACAACTGCCAGTGCCTCGCGCTCAGTTTGTGAGTATCGAGTTTCCACATCATTTAACGCACGACTTCCGTACGATATGACTTTTCCGTCTTGGGTTAATAACGCACCAAGTCCTACGGGACTTGCATCAACAATCATTGTTGTTTCTTTTGACGGATCAAAATATGCCATAACTTTGTTACTTGTAAGTTCACGTTTCAACATGTCGAATGCTTTTTGTTGATTAGGTTGCCACTCAAACTTCACATTTTGCTTGGTTAGCTCTCGTAATGGCGCAGTAATTGTTGAATAGTTGGGAATAAATCTCCCTACATAGTTTGTCATGCCTAGGAAGCTCCTGACTTCACTTGCATTTGACGGTATCTCAGAGTTCTTTATCGCATCCACTTTTCTCGGGTCTGCGGAAATTCCCTCTGAACTGAATACATATCCATAGAATTCAATTTGCGTTTTGTTGAATTCACATTTTCCTTTGTTTAATGTGAGGTGTTTTTCCTCTAATCGTTTAAAGACTGCCTCTAGATTTCTGTCATGCTCCTCGCTATTTTGTCCAAACACTATGATGTCATCACTTATGTTTCGAACACCTTGTAAACCTTCAAGCGCTGTACTAAGCGAGTTCTGGAATACTTCTGCTGCTGAAGAAATTCCAAAGCTTAGTCGTTTATATCGACGTAATCCAACATGGGTTGAGAACGTTGTGATGTTCCGAGAATCTGGGTGTAATTCCAGCTGATGATACCCAGCATTCAGGTCGAGTTTGGAAAATACTGTAGATCCATTGAGATCAAGAATCATGTCATCAATGGTTGGCGTAACATGGCGTTCACGTTGTATTGCTGTGTTGGCTTTTCTCATATCCACACACAGACTAATTTCTCCAGGTTTCTTAGGTTTAGGAGCTATGACGATCGGAGAGACCCATGGTGTGGGACCATTAACCTTTTCAATGATGTCGAGTTTCTCTAATTTCTCGAGTTCTTTTTCAACTTGTTTCCGGACATGGAACGGAATTCTTCTGTGTGGTTGTGAAACAGGTTTTACAGATTCATCGACGTGGAGTTTTACTTGCTTGTGTTTAAGTTTTCCGATTCCATTGAACACTTGCGGGTACTTTTGACACAAAATTTCAGTTTTATCATCACTAAGAGATGCTATTTTCTGCACAATTTGCAGTTGAACACATGTATCGTATCCAAGTAAAGAACCAGAGTTCCCTTTGACAACATAGACGTCCGCAATCTCAATTTTGTTTTTGTTTTCGATTGTTGCTTGGAATTTTCCCATAATATCAAGGGTAGTTTTAGAACCATACGCGAACACACGGGTATCAGCCTTCCGCAATTTCACTTTGTCTTCAAGTTTCTTGAATGTACATTCGTCTACAACGTTGATGCTTGAGCCTGTATCGACTAGAACACTTACGGGTATCCCGTTGATTTCGACTTTTATACGCGGTTGTCTCTTGGTAATTGAATTAATTTGATCCAACCCAAAGTGGTATTCGCAAGATTCTGAATCAGAGTCGTTATTACATGCCTCTAGCTGTTTCACCGATTTGGGTTTACGATTCATTGATTTGCTATTTGATCTGCAGACGGATGCGATATGGCCTATCTTGTGACATGCGTTACATGTCTTACCTTTTGCCGGACACGGTTCTTTCAGATGGGGAAACTGTCCACCACAGTTGAAGCATTTCTCCTTTGAGGGTGTGTCTGTCCGATCCCTGGTACCACGTTTTCTTTCCAGAACTTTGGGTACATTCCTACGTTTTCTGATTGAATTCACTTCCTCGGCACTTTTGTCGGTCTTCTCGATTTCGCTTGCCTGTTTATCCGATAATTCTAGTGATCTTGCTAGCTTAAGTAGATCGTCTAGGTTTATGTCGTCCCTCAGTGCTCGTCTTCTTAGTCTTGTTGAGCTGCATCCTTGTATTATCTGTGATTTCACTTCTTTGTCATTGTTGTTAAATTCACAAGTTAACGACAATTGTCTAAGCTTGGTGTGGAACGTGTCAATTGTTTCTCCGGGCTCTTGCTTGGCCTGCCTGAATTTGTACACTTCAAATTCAGTGTTCTTCTTTGGGGCGAAGTATTCAGTCAACCTTGCTACCGCCGTGTCGTAATCATCACCTGTGTTAGGTAGTGTCTCAAAAATATCATTTACCTCCTCTCCAGCATAGTGGAGTAGCAGAGCTCTCTGTCTGGCTTTGTCGTTCTTTACTCCCATAGCAAGAATGAGATTGTCCAGTCTCAACTTCCATTTCTTCCAGCGTATGTCCGTTGCATTCTCATGCACAGAAAATGGTGGAAAGTTAGGTAATGCCGACATTTTGGATAAACTTTTGCTACAAGTGTACTACACAGTAGAACTAGTATATATCCAAAAGATTATTCACAGAATCCTCGTCGCCATTGTAATGTTGTGAGAGAGAGGTAAAAGAACACGTCTGTCTAGTTTACTAACTATTTATTAAGTGACCATCAGATTGAACATAATAATGATTGACAACAGATGAAATTAGGGAGAGGAACTTTATCGTGAGAACTGATAATGTCAGAGAGCAGTGCTTGATTGAAAATAAACATTCTGATGCTGGCATGATAATTGTTAATTATAGATTGACAGATTTGATTTAGAGTATAAACATTACAATATTTATTAAGAATTATCAGTATAATACGTAAACCATAATTTTTCTTGATTGTCCAGATCTGATTCTGTGTCCCTACATTTGCATTTTGTTATTCTCAGTCAAAAATTCAACTGCATTCTCAAATATTTTACGTTGTGAACGGATGATTTTGTATTGAACAGTCCATATAAATTTTAAAAAAAAAATTGAAATTTACAAAATATGAAAGAAGAATGTGTTTGTGTTCAATTCCCCCTCGATTCTTGATACAATCTTACACTTCCCTAACAAAGAAATGTGGATCAAGTTGCCTTGTAAAGTTTTTGGAGTGTTCAAGAAAATTTTGTTGTCAAGAGAAGTGTTGACTAGCTCGAAGTCAAGTTTTATGTCTTAGGCCTATTGGTACGAAAGCTTGTAAGTGATAGGAATCACGAGAAATCTGCAGGCACTCTTAAATGGCATAATTATAAAACTCTTCTCACCAAAATAAGCACACAATATGATTCCAGATGATGAAGTTTGAGAATTTCTTGCTAATAGAATGACCTTTTCTTCCCTAAAAGACAACAAATCTATACACGGTCACGCAATAAAGAGCTACATGTCTTAAATATCAGAGACTTTATTATACCCCCATCCCCACCCTGCTTGAAAAGCGGGAGGGTGTAGAATAATCGGTATGTACGTCCGTCCGTCCGTATGTCTGCTACACATTAGGGTACCCATCTCTTATTCACGACTCATCTCATACCACTGAATGAAATTTGATGAAACTTTCACAGAATCTTTATTACATATAACCATTGTGCATCTCTTATTTCACTTTTTGATCCGACACATATTTTGGGTTTCCCAAAGCAAAACATGGACACTATTATTATATTTATTTGGGAGACGGGGGTATCATTTAATTGCTCACAGTACCTCTAGTTCATTTTGCATAAGGTTTTTGAAAGAAATAGACTTTTAACATTTGAACATAAATGTGTTGTTACTTGAGTGTTTTATGATTGTTTGTATATTGTTTAACGCTGTGTCGGCAATTTTGCAGCCATGTTTCGGCGGACTATCAGTTTAAATAATCGATTTTTGAAGGATTTTGGTTTCTCTGGCAGCCCCGAGTGAGCTTACTTTTATTCGAACTCCAGAGAAACGATCTTTTACGTGCCAAGGGGGTTGTCATCCTTGAAACAGGCCACCATTTTACTTGAGTGTTGACAATACCAAAATTCTGAAGATAGACTGAAAAATTTAGCAAATAAATCTGGAATAGAAGATGTTAGGGTTATAATACCAAGTTCTTATAAGTACTAAAAAGTTGGAACAAAGTATTCGATGAAATCGGACAAGAATTTCTTCAGTTATATTTGATGGTGTGCTGAGGGATGTTGAAGTAAACGTGTTAGTTGATAATGACAGGATTCAGGAGTGATTTTATGTGGACGGGTGCTCAAAGGCTTTGGAACACGGACGAATACGAGGGGGGAAATTTGGAAACTCTTGAGTTGAGATTGTTTTAACTATTTCTAGAAAAAATGGATCTTTTCTAGTATTTTTGTTTGTTCATATTTAATGGACAAATCAATATACCATACATATATAACAACAAACTGTTATTTATTTTCTGAAAAAAAAAAAAACGAATCAGAATTAAGCAGTTTGAATATTTTACGAAATTCGAGTGAATATGACGTCATTTTGAATCGCCATTTTGAGATAATTAACACATTTCAAATTTAAACGTTCCAAATTAAAGTGATGATATTAGTGTTCTTTTGGAAATTTACGTAGTTGTGCTACGCCCAGTAAGATATTCACAATTTTTTTTTTCTCATATGTAAACGAAATTAAGAAATAATTTGAAAAAGAAATGAATATCCGCCATTTTGAATCGCCATTTGGACTTTGAACTTACAGCTGCACCATTATTCAGTTGTAGAATAGTGAGATGTAAAGGAAAAAATACAAATCTGCAGTGTATGGATGTATGCAAATGTAAGATCCTGAACAAAGCAGAATACAGAACAATAGACAAACCAGAAGTCTCTGTCGAGACTGAAGCTCTACTGGTTTGAACTTATAGCAAAGGAAGAGAAAAGTCCTTAAGCAGCTGGGATTTGAAACTTTACAACAGCAATAAATAGAATAATGATCGTTGATAAAGTCTCTTTATGTTCTTAGTGTTGTCTACTTGTGTGCCAAGATATATTGAAATCAGACCAAAACTGTAGGAGGAGTAGCATTTTGAAACAATTTTACAGATATTTCTATTTTTAGTAACCATGGCAACACCGTTCATCGAAATCAAAACCGATACACAGATTTATGTATCTTAGTGTAGTCTACTTGTGTGCCAAGTTATACTGAAATCAGACCAAAACTGTAGGAGGAGAAGCATTTTGAAAGAATTTCACAGAAATTTCTATTTTTAGTAGCCACGGCAACACCGTTCATTGAAATCAAAAACCGATACACAGAATTATGTATCTTAGTGTATTCTACTTGTGTGCCAAGTTATACTGAAATCAGACCAAAACTGTAGGAATAGTAGCATTTTGAAAGAATTTCACAGAAATTTCTATTTTTAGTAACCACGGCAACACCTTTCATCCAAATCAAAAATCGATACACAGAATTATGTATCTTAGTGTAGTCTACTTGTGCGCCAAGTTATACTGAAACCAGACCAAAACTGTAGGAGGAGAAGCATTTTGAAAGAATTTCACAGAAATTTCTATTTTTAGTAACCACGGCAACACCGTTCATCGAAATCAAAAACCGATATACAGAATTATGTATCTTAGTGTAGTCTACTTGTGTGCCAAGTTATACTGAAATCAGACCAAAACTGTAGGAAGAGTAGCATTTTGAAAGAATTTCACAGAAATTTCTATTTTTAGTAACCACGGCAACACCGTTCATCCAAATCAAAAATCGATATACAGAATTATGTATCTTAGTGTAGTCTACTTGTGTGCCAAGTTATACTGAAATCAGACCAAAACTGTAGGAGGAGAAGCATTTTGAAAGAATTTCACAGAAATTTCTATTTTTAGTAATCACGGCAACACCGTTCATCGAAATAAAAAACCGATAAACAGAATTATGTATCTTAGTGTAGTCTACTTGTGTGCCAAGTTATACTGAAATCAGACCAAAACTGTAGGAGGAGTAGCATTTTGAAAGAATTTCACAGAAATTTCTATTTTTAGTAACCACGGCAACACCGTTCATCGAAATCAAAAACCGATACACAGAATTATGTATCTTAGTGTACTCTACTTGTGTGCCAAGTTATATTGAAATTAGACCAAAACTGTAGGAGGAGTAGCATTTTGAAAAATTGTTTACAGACAGACGGACAGACGGACGGACGCCGGACGCATTACTATCGCATAAGCTCTTCTGGTCTCTGACCAGTAGAGCTAAAAAATCAGAGAAAATTCGAATTAAGTATAGAAACGACTACATTTTCAGAGTTAAACTAATAATGGTAGCATTCTATTATCAATTTTTATACTTGTATTACACTTAGTGAGATATTCACACATTATTTCTCCTTTTTGAACGATATTAAGAGAAAATTAGAAAAATTGGATGTCCGCCATTTTGAATCGCCATTTTGACCTATTTAACGCCATTTTCATGAAGGCCAGCATATTTTTTCGGATTCAGCATACTCGAAATAGGTTAAAAAACTATGCTGGACCAAATAATAATTATTTGCCGTTAGTAGTATTTTTTCTTTAAATCGGACCAGACTAGCAGTAGAAGAAAGTTATCGTACAATCAGCGCGAAAGCATAGCCTGGTAGAATGCACCCTTAGATGTATAATCCATGCAAGTTTGGTTATTAAAGAGTTCAAAGTTACTTGGAATTGAATCCTGCACCAAAAACTTAAACCTGTTCACTCTGAGCAATTGACTGTAAATAAGTTAGTATTAGTGTATAAAACGCTTTATGGTGCAAGTCCAAATTACCTGTCTGAAATGTTTAATTACCAATCAACCAATTCGTACCATCTAAGATCTTAATGTAATTTTGACTTGTGTGTTCCAAAGCACAAAACCAAAATCTTTCAAAATTCTTTTCAATATTCGGGTGCAGTATTATGGAAAATTTATCTTTAAATGTAAGAATGTCTCCATCACTTCAAAATTTTAAAATCAAGTCAAGAAAATTTATAATAGACCAACGTTCAACTTAAATTATTATATAATTGTATATATGTGGACTGTATTATTAATGAAATGATGCATGTTTTATTATTGTATATCGAGTCATACTGCATATAACATTGTTGAATGTACTATTTATCATTGTGTATTATATATGTATTTTTATAGAGGGCCTCAAGGAAGAATAGTGCTCGCACTAATTGAGTCACCCTCTTTAAATAAAGTATTATTATTATTATCCAGAAAATGTAGGTCAGATTCAGCATCCGAATCAAGTCTGGTAGTATGCATCCTAAGATGTATCAACCGTGCAAGTTCAATCATTATAGGGCTGATAGTAATTTGGAAATGAATCCTGCACCAAATACTTTAACCTGTTCACTCATCCGGGAAATGTAGCTGAGATTCAGCAGCCTAAGCAAGTCTGATAGTATGCATCCTAAGATGTATCATCCATGCAAGTTTGGTCAACATAGGACTTATAGTTACTCAGAAATGAGACCTACACCAAAAACTGCACCAAAATGTTAACCTGCTCCAATTACATTAACCTGGTCATTCCTTTGCTGAAATTGCAGCATCTGAAACAATGAAACACACTAAAAACATCTTCCATGCATGTCTAATCAATATAGGACATAGAGGTACCTAAAAAGAAAACTGCTCTAAAAAACTTTACCTTAACATGGGATGTCGACACCGACGCCGAGGGTATTACATAAGCTCTCCCAGCTTCGTTGAGGTGAGCTAAAAACTGTTTACAGATAGACAGACGGACGGACGACGGACGCATAACTATCGCATAAACTCTTCTGGTCTCTGACCAGTAGAGCTAAAAATGAAATTTAAGTAAAAGATGAATATTCATGCTTTCTGGATCATTCAAATTCCATACAAAAAATCATACAAATTATTTTTCTCACATGGATTTATAAATGCTAACTGTGACGACAAAAATATGAGCAATTTTTCGTATTTTCTCAAAAAAGTTGAAGACACCAATTTTCCATAGGCGCTCCCCATGTAATTCTGTAAATAGATAAGTATATATAGGTCTACCCCCTCTAGACTATAAAATCAACCATATTGGATATAGCCTGATTTACTTTAGGGGTATATTAATGGGCTGTTCATCAGCATCGGGTACACTAATTCATTGATATAAAATATTTGCAAGCTTTAATCCAGCACCATTCATCCGCTTTCTCGCGTTTTCCAGCATTTCTCTATTTCTCCGTCACAAGCAGCTGATCTCAGCCAGAAGAAGTCGATTTTCAACACCTCGTTCGAAGAATACTTTCCTTGTGCTAAGACCTTTCACTTGATATCAACAACCTTGACCCTTTGACCTTGACATACTTTTAAGAATTTTTAACCTTGGTCATAATTTATGAACAGCTATGGATAGGGCTTCCATACTTCACAAATGTATTTTTTGTGGCAAGACCTTTCTTTGGATAAAAATAACCTTAACCTTTGACCTTGGAGATTTCCGCTTATGAAACAAAACTTTAGCATTGCCTACAACTTTTTAACGGTTAGGGTTACGGCTTTCAAACCTTGTGAGAATACCCTTTATTGGTTATTAAGAACTTTGACTTTTTGACCTTGGAGTTTCCTTACTTTTATAAAACAAACCTTGACCATAACTTCTGAGCGGTTAGGGCTAGTGCTACCATAAATCACCCATATGTAATCCTTGTGACAATAGATCTTTATTTAGAAACCAACAACTTTGACCCTTTGACATTGAAGATTGACATACCTTTAAAAATCTTTTCCCTGATCATAACTTTTGAACAGGTGGTGCTAGGGCTTTCATATTTCACAATTGTATTCCCAGTGAGAAGACCTACTTTGCCAATTTTTTAAATTTTGCATTTAAGAAAAGTTTAATTTTCGCTATGTTGCTATACGGGGGCATCAGTGTTCCACAAACACATCTTGTTATACTAGCGGTTGTGGTTTACTATCCGGTGTATTCTTCCACGCTGAGAAACGTTTCCGAAAGCTGACCCATTGCTTACGCTATGGAGCCCGGCTAAAAATGTGAAAAGTTTACAGATGGACAAACAATGGTTAATCAGAGAGGCTCACTTAAAATTTCTGTTCAGGTGAAAAGTTTGATATAAGGAGGGGGAGGGCTTGAATTTTATTCTACCTGAGAATGCTTACATACCAATAACAATGGCTTTGCTGTTCTTTTTTTTTTTTTTTTTTTTTAGATTTTTTCCCTAAATATTTCTTTGTAAAATTTTCATTCCAATTATGACCCCTCCCCAGTCCTATGCGATTATGAATTGAACAAATGTGAATCTAAACTATCTAGGAATGCTTCCATATCAATATGCCTTAACAAAGCTTTTCTGTTCTTGAGAAGAACCCCCCCCCCCCCATATTTTCCTATGTAGAACTTTTATTGTCCATTGTAGCACTACCCCCGAGGTTCATGATTTAAACAAAAATGTTTCAGTCTACACTACCTGAAGATGATTCCATATAAATATGAACAATCATGACTTTGCTTTTCTTGGGAAGATTTTTAAAAATTCTCTTATAAATTCTTATGTTAAATTTTGAATCATTTAAAATCATTAAATCATTAAGGCCCCGCTCTACCAAGGGGATCATGATCTGAACAATTTGAATCCACAGTGAGAATGTTTTTACATGTTTTAGCTATCCTAACCCAGTGGTACTGGAGATGACGATTTAAAAAGATGTCATTTATTTTTCACTTACATGCACATTTAATTATCTCCCTTGGAAAAGGGTGTGACCCTTCATTTTAACAAACTTGAATCACCTTCAACAAAGTTCGAGGGTTGATCCAAATGTAATGTCACAACTTCGATAAAGTTGCTACAAGTCGACGTAAAACTACAAAATTATAAATGATGAAGGCTACATTTATTTCAAATCAGACCTGACAATTTCAATTCAACATGATTCATACTTTTCAAAATACCGGATTATATATAACGTGCGATTTGGGTAGTCGCCGCACCTAAATAATGTCGACGTCACATGACGGATACGGGCCGTCATACAGTGAAACGCTTCCCTTCGTTTCATAAAATATATTTAAGATTCACGAAGACATTCACAAATTTTACTTTCCTAAAAAATACTTTGTACCCATCGTACACTCACTCTTTTAATGATTAATTCAAAATTCTTTGAACAGCAGTATAATGTCATATCCAACTTTATTATACCTCTGTTTATTTTTTCTATATAAAAATAAGACGAATAAACATGCTATTTTTTCTAAACAGTCTCTACCGTGAAATAGTTTTTGTGCTATTTGCCCATGGTGAATAGTCCTCAAACTATTCAACGGCAGCATTGGATTTCCCTCGCTTTTCATCTCTGAAATATATATTATGACATAAAAAAAAGTAAAGTCAGCATCGGTATAATAAAACACCTATTTACTGACTATTCGGACAATAGCAAGTTTATCGTCCCCCTCGACAGCAAACTATTTCCCTCGGCTGCGCCTCGGGAAATAGTTTGCTGTCTTGGGGGACGATAAACTTGCTATTGTCCTCATAGCCAGTAAATAGGTGTATATTATTATATTATTTTGTTTGAAAAATAAATTATGTCAGAAAAGACATGCAATAAGACCAAGAATGGAGGCGTTCAAGGCGAGGTCAATCCCCCGCTCTGAGAAAAGACATTTTTTTCAATTCTAAAAGTTATATTTTTCAAAATTATATTGTTTATATCATCTTTTACACATTTAACTCTGTATTTCATTGTTTTAATATTTTAGTAATAATCTATTTTTCACTCATGTTTCTAAGATATGTAAAAACAGAAAAAAAAGGCTCCACGTATGATTCGAACACTCTCCATAGCGCAGGGTTTGGTCCAAGACAGACCGATTTAACCACTACGCTACGAAGTAAATGCATATTACTTTGATTAAATTTTAAAACTACCTGTATGTTTGTGGAAAACGGCGTCACGGCGTCAGGCTGTATAAGGATTGATATTTGCAAGATCCGAAACTAATAGATCATACCTAGAGAGCTGGATTTTGTGCAAGCTGATTTACATTGGAATTCTTTACCTGCATTTTAAAAGAAACAGTTTTCAAAATAAAAGAATGACATTACTGATGCAAAATACTGTAGTGTTTACTTCCTTTAATCTTTTTGGGTGGCACAATTATTTCATGAGATTCACCGTTTCAACATGTCCGTGTATCCTTTTTTTCTGTATTTCTATACTACTGGATCAGTCCATTTATATTCTACAAAAGGGGTGAATAGCACTTTTCGCGCCAAATGTCACTTTGTAATCTCATGACCTTTCCTTGGATTGTTCTATTGTGTGAATGGGTGTGCTAACTGCTATGGAATTAAATAAAGTTTGTCCCTTTAACCTCCTTCTAATACTTCAGAAATTCTATATATAAATTTTTGTAACACAATGAGCGTAAATTATAGTTTTAATTCATATATAAATTTTGTGCAGTATAATTTTTGTTTTATTAAAATGATTGTGTTAGAAATTATAATTGATACTATCAGTGTATATATAGAACAACGGACATTGATACCCTTAATTATGAACTTGTTTACAAGCTCTACGAGATTGGTTATAATAAGAACGTCTTCATTTAACGGACAATTTGTTTTTATGATGTGTTGTGCACCAACTTTGACACTTTCCAATCAGACTTATGAGGATGATGCACCGATTTAATTTACTAAGGAATGTGCAAGTTCTCCGCTGTCCACATAAATAAAGGACATTGTTGTATCCTATAAGGAGATGGGGAAGTTCAAGAGAACTTTAGTGAGGGGCGGACTATATCAGTGTTAATGAAGTGATTCTTCTATTAACTAATTGTTGTGACCAAATATGTAATTCCCCACTTATAAAAGTTGTGTACACTGAGTATCAGTAGCTTTCACCATCTTGGCTCCGATATCTTTATAATTGAACTTTTTATGTGCCATTGTTTGTTACCTTTGCTGTGACTTTTCAATAAAACTATAAACTTACAAAAGTCTCTTTAATTCAAACACATTAATTGCATTATATTTTATCTTAATAACATATTGTATATATCAGTATAAGTAACACTAAAGAAATGATTTTTTTTTCTAATTTGTTTCCCGGTTCCGCGGTTGTTTATTACATAAATGGACTAGTCTAATAATACACAACACAGTTCAACAAGTTATGGTCTCCGGATGCATGAACATTTGTATCCCCGTTTCAGATGCACACAATATCCTATTCCCACTTTTTAAAAAAAATTCACTTCCACCTAATCCCACTTGCAAATAACAATGGATGTTGAAATAGTGAATTTGTTTTACAGTAATTAGACTTAATACGTTCCCTCTTAGGTTTATCTGTATTTTGTACATTTTAAGAAAATAATAACGAATAAATTTATGAAAGATATGAATTATTTCATTTATTTATAAATTAATGGATTTGAGAAAATAACAAAGGAAAGGGTTTTACAAGAATAAGCCTTTCATATCTTGATTAATTTTCAAAAAGTGGGAATAGATAGTATGAACCACACAATAGATAAGAAACCAGTAAAAAAAATCCTTGATTTTTCTTACCACAAAGGCCTAAATATTGAACTTTCTTATTTCATTCTCAATATATGATAGTGGCACACACACCCCTCTCCTTTTTATAAGTGGAATAAGTTTATTTAGTGGAATAATAAGTTTATTTAGTGGAATAAATACACTCGGTCTCCGACAAAGTGTGTATTTTTAATTATATACCGGCACATCTTTTGAAATGTTCACAATGCATGATTTCATTACAAATATTATATAATAATAGGTGTAATGTTGCTTTTAATTTACATCCAAGGACAGACCCCCACCCCCCACCCCAAATAAAAGAAAGAAAAAAACTCAGAATAAAAACTCCTTAGTATGCAGTGTAGAGATGAGATTCTTCTGTAAGTTAAATAAAATCAAGAATTTCATTCAAACAAGGTTTTCAAAATATAAAGTTTTAATCAAAAGGCTGATCACTCCTCATGCAGATATTGATTGATTTAGTCAGGCAAGCTTTTTAAAAAGCTGTTAATTGTATACATGTACATAAAATAACTCTTTTCCTCTTCACCCCCCCCCCCTTTTGAAAAAATTCTTGATCCGCGCCTGATATGTTATGATATTATACAGAAAATTTAAGATCTGTAGCTCTCTGCTCTCTAACTCTCCGAATTTCTCAAACAGAGGGCTACAGTTTTGTAGCTTTTTCCAACTCAGCATAAATCATCAAATCTACTCTTTCTCGTTTTGCAAGATATCAAGTTCAGCTTTCATTCCTTGAATTAAACACTCGTCTGACAACATTGAGCTTGTTTTTTGTTTTTTTTGGCCAAATTACATAAGAATAAGACATGTTTGTTCCAAAATATGTCATTTATTATAAATGATAGCATACAATATATTTAAAATACATAAAACATAATAAAAAAGACTGGGAGACAATGTAACCTTAAAACCCAATTCCTGAGAAAAATTTTTAAACAATTATGCAATAACAATTGGTCTCCCAGTATGTGACTATTGCATAACATATAATTTGGCAAAATAGGTGGCCTCCAAAATACAGCCTTATAGATATCAATTGGCTCAAAATTCCATTATTTAGCTTGAATAGGATATGACCACACAATATAATATACATATAACAAGAGGCCCATGTGCCACGTCGCTCACCTGAGCACATTGGCTAGGAAATAAAGCAGAAATCACTTCAGTATTGAGTTTACATAGGGGGGGGGGGGTCTGGAATTTTAAACTACCAGCCCTCATTTAAACCAGTATATGACTTTGTACTAACTGAGAAAGCCTCCATATTAATATGATTACACATAAAAAAATTCCTTGATATTTCTAGGCAAAACTTTTCCCCAATTGTGTACCACCGTACCCAACCCCTACTTCCCGTTCATGACTTTACTTAAATCAACACTACGTGAGGATGCTTACATAAAGATGTGACCAATCATGGCTTTGTGGTTCTTAAAAAGAAGAGTTTTTAAAAAATTCCGATGTATTCATTCCTATGTAAAACTTTAATCATCCATTGTGGCCCCACCCTACCCCAGGGATCATGATTTGAACAAAATTGAATCTACACTACCTGAGGATGTTTTCACAAAATTTACCTTTCATGACTGAGTGGTTCTTGAGAAGATTTCCAAAGATTTTTCCTATATATTCCCATGTAAATCTTTGATTGTCAGTTGTGGCCCCACCCTACCCCTGGGGGTCATGATTTGAACAAACTAGAATCTACACTACATGAGGACGTTTTCACAAAAGTTACACCTTTCCTGGCCCAGTGGTTCTTGAGAAGAAGATTTTTAAAGATTTTTCCTTTATATTCCTATGTTAACCTGTGATCGGCCTACCCCCGGGGGTCATGATTTGAACAAACTTGAATCTACACTACCTGAGGATGCTTTCACATGAGTTTTATCTTTCCTGGCCCAATGGTTCTGAAGAAGAAGATTTTTAAAAGATGCCATTAATTTTTCTCTAATTCATTATTATCTCCTCTTGCCCTTCATTTGAACAAACTTTAATCCCCTTTACCCAAGTTACTTTGCAGCAAGTTTGGTTGAAATTGGCCCAGCGGTTCTTGAGAAGAAGATGAAAAGTTACGACGACGCCGACAACAACGACTACAACGACAGACAACAGACAACTTTTGATCAGAAAAGCTCACCTGAGCCTTCGGCCCAGGTGAGCTAAAAAGGAATTAAACAACAATGAAATCATAGACATATGAGTTTAAGTTGGCCTAATGTACAGTTAAAGTCTGTTTGGGGGTGGGTAATCCAAAAAATATTTCGGCAAATCTTTGGCCGTCTTGTCTTTACAATAGCAGTAGATATAATGATGCTAGTTCTCTTATCTCAAAAGGATAAAATTACCGGGGGTCCCCACGGGTTTACAGATAACGAGGCACAAAGTGGGAATTACAATTTAACATATAATACATGAAACTTAAAATAATTTTACTAGCATAAAATATCATTTAAGTTCAGCTTTCATTCCTTGAATTAAACACTCGTCTGACAACATTGAGCTTGTTTTTTGCCAAATAACATAAGACATGTTTTTTCCAAAAATATGTCATTTATTATGAAATGGCAACATATAATATAATACATGTACATAAAACTGAATAAAGAAGACTGGGAGACAACGTAACCTTAAAACACAATTCCTGAGAAAAATTATTAAACAATTATGCAATAACAATTGGTCTCCCAGTATGTGACTATTACATAACATATATAATTTGGCAAAATAGGTAGCCTCCAAAATATGGCCAAAAAGGAAAGGCTTCAAGCTTGCATAAATCATTAAATCTATTCTTTCTCGTTTTGCACGATAATACGTTTCCCTTAAATGAAATAAATACTTTTTGCACATACAAGAATTTTTTTTAATTTCTTGTATTTGGTTGTAATTAAATCCATTAAAATAAGAAAGTTGATATTGTTACATAAGAACTTCCATAAAAACTGAGATATCGCAAGGGCTGAAATATGTCATATTTTCATCATTTTTTTTTAACCTTTTCTGTTGAATAAGGATGTAGAGGGCAATTTTGTCTAGGTATTTTTTTCCATATGAAGTACTCTGCAAAGGAAAACTCATTATTGCTATCTTTCACATAGGATGAATGTTCCAAGGTTTCGGTGTGCAATTTGAACTCGAAGCATGAAAAACGATGTCCAGATAATCAAAAAACAGTTTTAAGCGTTCCTGTGCATCTTCCGATTGAGAAAATTTCTCCTTTTCGAGCTCTCTTAATTTTTTATGCAACGCATCGTCGTACATGCGAGGAATACAAGTTGACGATTTCAATAAGTCAACCGCTCTTTTGGCACATTGTATAGCCTTGTCATATTTCTGCCATTTAAAAAAAAGTCTTCCGAAGAGTTGAAATAACACATGATTACTGAGTTTATTAGCTACCATTTGTAGCAAGTTTTCAGCTTTCCAATAATTATCTTTTGATCCACAGATTATATCCTCAATGAAAGGACTAAATTCTGTCATCTTTTTGTTATTATTTTCATTTCTTTTCCTTTCCACCAAGATGTCAAAGGTAAAATTTTGAAGTGGTTTTCTTCCATTTGAAGTACTTTGAGAAAGAGAAAACTCGATAAATTCTTTTGCAATGTCATACAACAGTGTTTTTTCATGATTCATTATTTCTTGAAGAATTACTTTTCTAAGCTTTGGGTGTGCTATTCGAACCTGTTCACTTGCACCCTCCTTTTCCCCAATTATTAATAAAATAGGTAGAGAACATGATGGATGAAGTCCTCCTAATTTAATTTTGAAGCCGAAACTTTCAAATATCTCATTCCAACATTCTAATGAAACAAATCCTTTTCCTCCATAGTTTGTAAATGGTGCATATGTTGCAAGAAAAGACACGTACTTCATTAACTTGAATTCGTTTGATGTAATGTCAACGGTAGAGATTAAATGCTTGATGGTTGTTCTGATATATTCTAAATTGAATTTTGAACGCATACTCAGGAAAGATATCAAATGTTGTGGATTATACTCTTTTACTAATTCTCTTACAGTTGGCCCTAATTTACAAAACTTGGCTGTGAACCATTCCTTCTCTTGCTTCCCGAGTTTCTGTTCTAAAAAGAAAAAATTCTCATTTCTATATTCATAGTCATTTTTTTCCTTTCTTTGACACCTAATTAATAGACAGTTCATTCTTTTGTTCAAAGATTTTTGGCTAAATTCATTAGAAAGTTGCAATGTGAATTCGGTTAAATATTGTTCCGTTTGTTCAATATCATCCAACAAGAGGATGACAGGTCTTCCATGGGATTCACTTGTGTTCCATTCCTTGTACTGCCATAGTGAAAAAATTTGAGATATTGTGCTACTGATATCTGAAATTTGTGGAATTATGCAACATCTGTATTTCCGTCGAAAATACCATAAAAGTTGGTGTGCAACGGTTGTAGCTCCAGCTCCAGGTTCGTGTGCAATAGTTAGTGTTGCTACCTTTTGTTTATCTCTATTAGCATTATAGAGAAGATTCTGAACTCTCTCTTGTAGAGCATGGAATAGATATCTTTCACAGACATGGTTCTGGGAAAAAAAATTCCACCATCCAACAACATTGCCTTCGTAAAATCGTAATTCTTCATCTTCACCAAATTGTTGCCGGTCTTCACTGTTCTTCAATGTTCTGTTTTTACACTCAGTGGCGCTCAAAATACTTAAGTCGCATAAGTCATTTATAAACTTCTCATCAACTTCAACAAGAGCACCTGATGAAGATGACAAAGAAAAGTTTATTTTTGCATCATAACTCATTATTGATCTGATAGTACAGTTCACATGTTCCCATAGCATCCCTACAACTGACACCTTCTCTAATTGCTCTATAGAGCCTTTACATTCTCGCTGTATAGTTTCAGCAAATTCTTCAAACACTCTTTTGTTTTCTGCAATGATTACAAGTGGCTCCCAACCAAACTTTCTTGTCATTTCGTTAAATGTATCTATTAATCCGTTAAAATCATTTGAAAAAAGAAGAACTAATATAATAGATCCTCCTGTAGGAATTACAAATGGTTGGCTAAGAAATGAGACAGCATTACAAATACCAGCTGAGTGCATGTGCCAATCAGTCCTGTTCAAATGAGGTTTATCTTCATTGCAATCACTTCGTCCATTTGCAAATATCCACATCGCATTTTCACAACAACGCAAGTCTAGATTGATTGCAAGTTCCTGAAAGTTTCCAGCGTAATCATTAAAAGTACATTTCTCTACAAACTCACAGGTCTCTTTATTTTGATACAAAACACACAAACCATTTATATTTGAATAATCGTCAAAATCAAATACACTTGTCACCTGCATAAAATTTATAAAAGACATTGCTTGTTTCCACTCTTCACTCAATTTTTGCTCATCCGTAGGTTTACTAAGCACAAGAATTTGCTTATTTTGCCTGTTAAATCTGAATGTACCTCTCGTGAGAAGTCGTTCCAATTTTGTGGCCAAGAATTCATTTTCCTGTTCACCTTTCTCTTCTTTCTCAAACACACTTCTTTCAATTAAATTTTCCTGCAATTCTTTTAAGATGAATAGTTGTTCATTTTCATTTTTATAGGATTGTGTTGAGGATCCTTTCCGAACATAAATCAAATACTTGTCTTCTACTGATTTAATTGAGCAGTTTTTTATGTTTTTTAAATTCACTTTAAAATAGTGTTTTTCACACAATAATTCTGCTGGTTCAACATCTACCTCGATTACATAGCGGTAATTTTTTTCATCAGGAACAGCCACTCTGACAAATTTTGGATTGGATATACATTTCCCAGCAATGGACACTACTTCACTGGAAACACATCTTGAAATCCCATCACGTAAAGCATCTGTATATTTCGATTTGCTATCAAATTCATGCTCACTTATTTCGAAACCCACGATTTCGCCATGCTTATATGTGCTATTGACAGAATCTGCAACCCCAAAAATGATAGTTCCATTTCTTCGTGCATTGAGACAACCACAAGCAAATTTTAATGCCTCCAACTGGAATTTGATCAGTCTCGATTCCTTTGAGGAATTTTCAAAATTGAAAAAAGACTTGAATTCTAAACACCTTTTTGATAGCGTTCCGTCATTCTCTGGTTGGTTTAATATTTTTCCTTTCTGGTAAACGACAAAATCAGAATTTCCTTTAAATTGTCTTGGAGTCTGGGTCTCCACTTGCTGTATCCCGATTCCCTTTTTTTCTCTTTTAGATGACGCTATATTTTGTTGTGATTTTTGTTTTTTATAGGATGTTGGGTAAGATCTGTTAAGTTTGTTGTCTCCCAGATTTTTGTCTTTTGCATCAGATATATTATTTTCCGGTAATTTTGAACTTTCGGAAGCCCCCTGAACTGGAAATCTTTCTGTCACATTTTTTAACAGATCTATTGAACAAGGTCTATTGCCAGTTTCAAACTCTTGTTTATGATTTGGAATTACTTTTGTTTTTAGATTATTTATTTTTTCTTCTAAGTTGTCTTTCTTCATTGCATTTAAACGAAACAAAATGTTGGGATCCTTATCGTTAATCTCAGTAGGTCTGCCAGAACGATCAAAGTTACTAGACTGGTAAAAAACAGGGTCACTACCATGTTCTTTCTCAATCACTCCTGATGATATTGATGTGGTAGTTGCCGTATTTTCCTCACAAGGTTTTAAGTTGTTAATATTTTTTGAATTACAATATCTTTTGTAAAATTTGTTGCGTTTTAAAATAATTCTTTTGAAATACAATCCGTTTAACTTCAAATCTTGAAAGTCATTTTGTAGTTGTTCCTTATTTTCATAACTGTAAAAAACATATCCATCAATATGTCTATCAACTACACATTGACAAAGTTGCCCTACACTCTCATTATTTTTCGGGAAAAAACTTTTTATCCTTTCTGATACCTCCAATGCTGTCCAACGTAGAAGGGGATTCAATATTTTTTCGAAAACTTTGTCCCTAAAACTTAATATTTTTCTTGCCAGTCCGATAGGTAATTTTGTGTCTTCAACGAAGGAGTCTTTGCAGCTTCGTTCATAAGAAAATAATGTTTGCCCGTTCAAAATAGAAAAAGTACTATCATACTTCTTCAAAAGATCGTCATTTAATCCTACTTCATCCTTCAACCATTGCTTAACATCTGTCTCTGAACTACCAGGAGTTATCTCTGCAAAAACAAGAAGAAGTCAGTAAACAAATACTCATTAGTAATACCTCCACTCTGATGTGAATGTATCTTCTCATATTGATCTCACATTCATACAAATTTGAATCCTACCACATGATTTATCAAATGATAGACTTTCAATTGCTAAAATTTCAAACATCTGCAATCATAGTTGACGAGACAAGAGGGCTAGGGCAACATCGCTCACCGGAGCAACTTTGTTCTTGACCAGATTTTCCCCTTTGTAATGCCTATTGTGTCCCGCTCTACCCTGGGGTCATGATTTGAATAATTTAGAATATACACTACCCCAGAATGCTTCTACATAAGTTTCAGATTTTCTGGCCCAGTGGTTCTTATGAAAAAAGATTTTCAATTTAAAACTTGGATCCCCAATTGTGCCCCTATCCTACCCCCATGGGTCATGTTTTTACAATTAGAATTTACACTACCCAAGGATGCTTCCAAATAAGTTATAGCTTTTCAGGCCCAGTGGTTCTTGAGAAGATTTTTTAAATTTTTTTCCCTTCATATTTCAATGTAAAACTAGGATCCCCTATTGTGGCCACACTCTAACCATGGGGATTATGGTTTGAACAAACTTGAATCTACACTAGCAGAGAATGCTTTCATTCAACTATAACCAGTCATGGCTTTGCTGTTCTTGAAAAAAAAACTTTTATAGATTTCTCCTAGTATGTATTCTTATGTCAAACTTTGATACTACATTGTGGCCCTACCCTTCCCCTAGGGATTATGATAAAAACAAACTTGAATCTACACTACCAGAGGATTCTTCTACATAACTATGACAGATCATGGCTTTGCTGCTCTTGAGAAGAAGACTTTTGAAGATTTTTCCTATGTATTACTACATTGAATTTTGATTCCCAATTGTGATCCCACCCTACCCCGGGGGTCATAATTTGAACAAATTTGAATTTACACAACCTGAAGATACTTCCACATGAGTTTCATCTTTCCTGTCCCAGTGGTTCTGGACGAGAAGATATTTCAAGATTTTCCTATGTATTCCAATGTTAAAATTTTATTCCCCATTGTTGGCCCATCCAACCAAGTAGTCATGATTTGTACGAACTTGAATCTACACTACATTTAACACACTGGCCCAGTGGTTCTTGAGAAGAAAATTTTTAAAAGATGTCAATAATTTTCACCAATTCATTGTTATCTCCCCTTGAAAGAGGGTGTGGCCCTTCATCTGAATACACTAGAATCCCCTTTATCCAAGGATTCTCTGTGGCAAGTTTGGTTGAAATTGTCCAGTGGTTATTGAGAAGTTGAAAATGTGAAAAGTTAACGACAACAATACCAATGCCAACAACGATGACTAGAAAAGCTCACTTGAACCTTTGGCTCAGGTGAGCTAAAATATATATAAGAAGACACCTCTCATGAAATGGAAAAAGGGGGATGGGTTTAGTATGATTCCAATGAGTTATATAACAAAGATTTGAACATATATTTTATTGAACTCAATATAAACAATGGGATTGGGCACAAGTTCTAAAATCTTAAATCATCCTCTCCCTGAGAATATATACAATTCAAGTACATTTATGCCTACCCTATTCTATTTTATAATATTATTTATATTGTCTTCTTTCAGGAAAATAAATCATTACAATTGATGTATTTGGTGGCTATCATACTGAAATGAAAATATTGCCACTCACTGCAAAGGAGTATTAGTTTGCATGTTCGAACTTACTCATAAAATATTTCAACATTAAGGATATACGATCCTCAGCAAGGAAGGATAACTCTTTAATTTATAATTTAATTCAAAAAGTCTTAAAATAAAGCTCGAAATTAAAATTTTTTCATGCAACAATTTTCATTTTATGCCTCTACATATGATTCAATGTTCTTTAAAGTTTTAACAAATGGTATTTAAAAAGTTGACATTTGTACCTCATAAAACTAAGTAAAACTTGCATATTTTAAAAAAATCAAATGTCTTTTAATTTAGCCTTAGTCAGGTTGGAGAGAATACTCGGAATCGGGTATTATCCGTGAAATCGCGTATAATACCCGATATAAGGGTATCGTTGAATCCGCGAAATCGGGTATTGGAGATGTAATCATCTAATAAAACTTAAACAATGGGATGGCGCATGTTGCCGAGTTAACTTCCATCTAGATACAAATGTTTTCTATCAGTATCACTAGCCAAGTAAGAATATGAGCGTCAAGATTAATGCGCTCAGGACAACAAATACCCGTGGAGCTCAGTACATTTCATGATCTGCACACAAAAAGGCGTTCGATTTGCTTTATATTTTTCATAATGTTGAAAGTATATGCATCTTCCTCATGTTCATTCCCAACACAACAGAATTGTAAAACATCAGAATTCGGGAATTTATAACAATTCCACATCAACACGACAAACATGAACAATTTGTAAATATATCAAATTATACGGAAACACATTTCACACACAAGATGTAATGCCATGTATAAACAAGGGAATGTCTATCGTATCTAATTATGCGTCATTAATTACTTTCACATTCATCTTGTGCATAAAATCAAATTTATTTATGAATGTATAAATAATGTAATGATTTCGGCTAAAAAACCCTCTTTCTCTTTTTTTTTTTTTGAAAATCTTTTTTTTTTTATCATTCATACATATTTGCAGAATATGTCTTCAACAATTAGCAGAGACAGTGATAGTAACAGGAATACAGCTTATGAGAGAACATAAATGTTGATCGTTTCATTTCGCCAAGTCACCACCAATATTTTACCATTACTTGGCAACTTCAATGGGTGGGGGGGGGCTAAAAGCTTCTTGACTACCTCTGACAAAACAACCTCGACTGTGTTCTGCATGTGTCCAAGAGACCTCTCCTTTCGCAATCATTGAATTAAATGTTAATGCAAAGTTTTTTGCCATATGTCTTTGAATGTCACTGTCGGTTAAACTCGGTTATATATTTTTAATTGTACGGAAGATTTATTTATCAAATAAAAATTATATAGGTTAACAAAAAGCAACCTGTTATTTTCTAACACAATATGATACTACAAGTAACTACAATTCAGGTGTATGTTTTTAACACATTTTTTCATTGTACTAGATGAGTATTAGGAAAAAGTTATTGCCATGAGTAATAAGTATCACAGATAAAATAACTAAAAGAAAACTGTGACATATTGTCTAGAACCAATCAGATAGAGCGTTGTATAGCATATTACAATGAGGTTTTAACATAGCGATATAAAAATAATGTGTAAAATAGACAACAGAAGGTAAAATCTACCCTGTCTATCAAATAGTATAATAAAGAAAGGAAGTGGCTACAATTTTCATGAAATTTTAGTGTCCGATGAGGAATTATATTCCCAAAAAGTAAGAAATGTGAAACCTTGACTATGTAATTCATATTTGAATATGACTGTAACTTGATCGATATTGAGAAATTCATGTATTTTACGCTCATGAAAAGATGTACACATTTGACTTTTATTTATACCCCCCCCCCCCAAAAAAAAAAAACAGTCAAGAAAATCCTGTTCACACAATTTTCACACAAACGCATAAAATGAAGGTAAAATAGTAAGCATATCTTGTATCAATTAAAATGCAACCAAAAAATTTACGGTGTCTTTGAATAAAAATTTCCATGCTAAATTGACAAAATAAAGATACTCACCTTCAATTAGCTATTTTCAACCTGTTTCCTGTGGGTATTTATTTAATTCTATTTTATTTTCCTCTTTATAATAACGTTGGTATTCTATTATGGCAGAGATATACAATTATGACTCGGTTATACTGTATTCTCTAACTGTAAGGATTGATTCATATTTCCATGAAAGGGACGCCATACATTTTTCAGTAAAAATACATAACAAGGCGTTAGTCATTTAATTTCTTTAAAGTTTCACACTTTGTGAATAGTGCACAAATAAGAAAAAACAAGTATATGGAATACTTTAATGGGAAATAAACACAAATGAAGTGTAGTTATTTGTTTTTAGAAATTATATTGAAAAATAATAACGCCATTGTGTCCTATTTGTTACCCCAGCAGTGTTTGTCGTGTGATTTTTAACTTATTTGACAACCATATTAATTAGGTTTAATAAAAATAAATCCACAAGATACTGATGTACAAGTAACAGTTACTTGCATAATGCGCCGTTGCTTTATTCTTTCGTTTTTTTTTTTTTAGAAAGTTGCACGGAATACCCGATTTCGCGGATTCAACGATACCCTAATATCGGGTATTATGCGCGATTTCACGGATAATACTTGATTTTGAGTATTCTCTCCGACCTGTTAGTTTCCAATGTTTATAAGCATGATTTGAAATTATAAGTGATTTACGGTGTTTTCTTTGAAAGGAAACACTTCATACACAATGCATTATTAAATGATGGAAGTAAGTAGGAGAAAGTAAAGTACTAAAAAAGTATAAAATTCATGCAATTTTCTTTAAAAGCCTGGATACCTATGATATTTATTCCTAAAATGTATTTCTTGATCAGTTATCAATTGAAAAATATGCAGTAGGTAGTTCAAATCGCATTCCCTGAAAAATTATTTGAGATTTACTAATTTTCCCTATTTAATATGATTAAATTTAAAGATGAATTTTAAAGAAACACCGTGGGTAAATACATTTTAATTTGCAAATTTAGAAACATCTTTGTGAGCATTTTCAATTACTCAATGCCTGATTTTCAGAACCTGAGGATCGGATAACCTTAAATATACCCGGTAATCATGAGGGTAATGATTTCAAAGTACTGATTTGTTTACACTAATGGTAATCTAACAACCAAGCTATATGATAAACGTGATGACTTTAACTTTTCTATCAACAACTTCCCTTACTTATGCAGCAATATACCTTCATCACCTGCATACGGAGTATATATATCTCAGTTGATTCGATACGCAAGAGCATTCTCTACATATGAACAATTTTTAAAACGAAGTAAATTATTGACAAGCAAGTTGAAGAAACAAGAATATCAGCAGTCTCGTTTAAAGTCATCATTTCGTAAGTTCTATGGTCGATACAATGACCTTGTCAGCAAATACTGTTTATCATTGAGTCAATTGCTGACTGAAGTTTTTCATACCAATTGTTAGGCCATTATTTATACACTGAATTGACGACAGATTCTTTCCATTATTTCCTGATCATGACAAGGAGCACACGGCGGGTGTGACCGGTCGACAGGGGATGCTCATTCCTACATGGCACCTGATCCCATGTCTGATGTTTCGGGGGTCCGTGTTTGCTCTGCTTTAATTTTGTATTGTTTTATGGACTTTGAAATTGAATAATGTTCGTTATCTCCATATCCTTCTTTCTGAATAGTGGACATATTTTACAGTTTCAGTTATTTTCTTTCTCTTTACCCTCTTCCTTGATAAGCCCTAGCTGGCCAATTTGAAATCTCAATAATTAATTACTCACTAAAATCAGTTCTGATTCAAACTGGAAAGTTCTGATACTCAAGTATACTTTTAAAAGTCTGATTCATCAGAACTCTACAACAAATGTGACATATCCAAATTACTATCCACGATTTTCTCTACTAGGAGTAAATCTGTTATGAATCGCTTCATTTTTCACTTGGTTTGATTTTCAAAACAGGTTAAATAGGCACTTTCAAAGGACGATCAATTGTTCATAGATTTTGATTTTATTTTGCCATATTCTTTAACATATGAAGTTTGGATCCATTTCCATTACCATTTAACTGACTCCCTTAAACAATTATACTTTAACTTTGGTATGTTGAACACTGCTGATATCATGAAAACCATGAATATGTCCAAGTGATTTGGAAGTTACAACAGTTTATTCATAATTCCTGGTTAATTATATTTATGAAATCTTGAATCCTTGGACATCTCAACTTTTTTCTTGGTCCCATCAAGTTTGAGATAACATGGTTTGACTGTACTTTTCTCTATTTATTGTCTTTTTTCAACCTACCCTGATCTTTTGGTTTGGTTTGTACTGAGGACGGAGGACACACTATAATAATTTAATTTTGGTTGTAACGCTTTATTTGATGGGATAAAAAATTTACTTATATTGTATAAAATGGGTTGCCTAAATCACAATGACTTAGTCAAAAACGCATCAATTTACTTGACCTTACAATTAAACTATGAAATATGAAGGCAATTTTCAGGCAAAATTGTCTTGTGTTCCATACTAAATGACTGAAAATTAAATTATAAGGAATGAATTAAATGGCAACTCAAGTTATACTGGTATTACCTGGTTTGGAGCAGTTTACAATGAACTCTTTTTTATACACAGGTTCATTCTTTATAAAAAGTAAATTTCCCCAACATCGGTTATACCAGTATAACTTGGGTAGCTATTAAATTCACTGTCCCCTACATTGTTCATAAAACAGACTCTACCCTTTTGGTTTGGTTGTGATGAGGACTGAGGAAACATTGTAAGGACTGTTTCAGTTTGTTATGCATTCCTTACATTCATATGATAAAGTCTACAAGGAGAACAGGCTCACCTGACTGCCTGTAGTTGGAATAGTCCACTGGAAAGTTGATGTTGTCAGAGTTCCGATCATTCTCTATTGGTAGTAATGGGGCATCACATGATTCCTGTGAAATGACTGGTTGGCCTGGCTGAGGAGGTGTTTCTGAGAGAAAGATATCAAAGAATTAGAAATTACACACTTGGGCCACACCAATAAAATTTCTTGTTCTTCGGACAGCTGACCCCAAAAAGTTGGGGCGAGCGAGCGATTTGATAATTATAATATTAAAATTTTTATCAACAAAATTTCCAAGCGGTGAAGTAAAATAACGGAGCGGGCGATTTTTAATTTTTATTTTCCTTTACATTTCTAGAGTAAATCATTACCAAATCTTTTCCAATTGCCCTGATCATGTAAAACATTCAATATTCCAATTTTTAGAGTATCATATGGGCATTTGATACAGGTTTCTCATTTCATAAAGGTACAAAATTCTGTAAATAAATCTCCCAATAATATAGAATGTTAACTCTCCTATGCACCCCAAACCCTTCGTGTTTTCTGGAATCCATATTTTTGTCCTGTACAAGATTTGCTTGGTTTAATACATGTACATTGATCACTGTTTAAAAGTGTGACCTCCATCTTTTACATATATTTGAAAACAGTATTAATAAAATGTGATGTGATCAAAACTATAATGAACAATCATATAAAACTGACCAATTATAACAGCACTACTGTTATCATTATTTTTCAGTATTTATGCACAATATCAGAATTAGCTGAACATCGCCCCAAATTATACTTTAAAAAAATAAGACATTGTAGAACTGTCGACAAGTACGTCTCATTACTATTTATCATTTACAATTAATGCCAGCAGTGATAATTTATTATTTCATATAGTAATTGACAAATATATCATAAATTTAATTGGCATAGAACGCAAAATAACAAGGTTGATTATCAGTAATAAAATGAGAAAATATCATTAAAATCAAAACTATTTTTTTCTACTCTCAAGAGTTGACTGGTATATGTTTTAAAATAAAGTATCAAAATTGTTTAAATATATTCTGGCTAATTCACGACAGCTTGGAGTTAGTACATGTAAACACAGAATCTGTTCAAGAATTGTCTGAGGTGGAAACGATTCTACCTACATCTTGCATGCACTGTGGTTCAACTGGCGGGAAATGGAACGAAAATTTCCGGAAGCGGGAAATTGAAAATAATATTATTTTTTACGTTTCTCTAAAATACGAGCGAGCAGGTCCAACGAACAAGAAATTTTATTGGTGTGGCCTTGTTTAAATTCTTCACCAAAGTTGCCAATTATGAGATCTACAGATGCTTTTAAATTCATATGATACATAATGGCTTTGCTGTTTATAGGATGAAAATTTTTATTGGCATACCAGTGTTCCCCTATAGCCAGCTTCCCCCCCCCCCCCCCCCCCACAACACAAACTCCAGAATAAGATTACACCCTCAATCCCCAGGTACATCTCATACCAGAACCAAATTCCCCCCTCATTCTTTCTCAGAGTAGGATTTCCCCCTTCTTATAGAGTCAATATAAACCACAGCCAACATATGTTTTGTATAAAAAATTTTTTAAATAATTTTTAAATAATAAATGTGTTTTTCTATATACTAGTATGTTGAAAGAATTTTCAAAGCATAAATTTTAAATCTAGGAGTCTTAACCAAAATAATTAGATTTTCAAAAGAAGTGCCTTTGTAAATATCCTCAGATTGATGTTTTAGCATAAAGTAGCTCAATATCTCCATTCACTTAGAAAACATAAAACATTGCAGAAAATCCTATTTAATAAACAAGAGGCCCATGGGCCACATCGCTCACCTGAGCACTTAGGGTAGAAAAAGGAGAAAATGGCTTTTTATTGTAAAGTTTAAATCCAAAAGTAGTCCCATGACCAGTCATGGATTTGATATATTTTAGAAAATGATTTTTAAAGAATTTTCCTATATATATGTTTAAAAACTTTGGTTGGCCATTTTGGCCCCACCCTACCCCTGAGGGTCATGATTTAAAAAAACTTGAATCAACACTACCTGACCATGCTTCCATATAAATATGATGAATTATGGCTTTGTCATTCTTGAGAAGAAGATGTTTAAAGAATTTTTCTATATATTTCTAAGTAAAACTTTGGTTGGCCATTTTGGCCCCGCCCTACCCCCGGGGGTCATGATTTGAACAAACTTGAAACTACACCTCCGGAGCATGCTTCTATATATATATGATGAATTATGGCTTTGTCATTCTTGAGGAGAAGATTTTTAAAGAATTTTCCTATATATTTCAATGTAAAACTTTGGTCGGCCATTTTGGCCCCGCCCTACCCCTGGGGGTCATGATTTGAACAAACTTGAATCTACACTACCTGAGGATGCTTCCCCATAAGTTTCATTTTTCCTGGCAAAGTGGTTCTTGAGTAGAAGATTTTTAAATCATACCACCAAATTTTTATTAATTCCCAATTATCTCCCCTTGAATGAGGGCGCGGCCCTTCATTTGGACAAAGTTGAATCCCCTTCACCCAAGGATGCCTTGTGGCAAGTTTGGTTGAAACTGGCCCAGCGGTTCTTGATGAGAAAGTCAAAAATGTGAAAAGTTTACAGACAGACGGACAGCTGGACAGACAGACGGACGCCGGACCAAATGTGATCAGAAAAGCTCACTTGAGCTTTCAGCTCAGGTGAGCTAAAAAGGTTGCGATTCCATAAAAAATTATTCAAGTGAAATAAAATGCAAAATTATAGACCCCATTCCTAGAATCAGCTTAATTTCTTCCAAATATTTAGAAAAACAAGAGGCCCATG
>NW_026928741.1:0-35634 GCF_032062105.1 Saccostrea cuccullata | reverse complement strand
ATATGTCGGACAAGGGCGTACAGGAATGTAGTAAGTCGTACAAAGATGAAAACTGATGCCTTTTCAAGAGTTCATGTCAGCTTTAAGCATTTTTGAGAAACCATTGATCAACTGGAACACTAAGATTCCAAATTTTATTTCGATCCTGAAAGATTAATACTTTTATACCAGACTAAGTTTCTCTGTCCGCGTGGCGGAGTGGTTAGAGAGTCGCGATGTAAGGATTGATCCCTACGTCGCGGGTTTGAATCCCAACATGGACGTGGAGACCGATCCTTCGGACGAGACCGTATGAACCGAGGTCCCTTGTCGCAGTTGGTGCTGGCACGATAAAGATCCCTCCCTGCTGAATGGCCCTAAGTACCGAGTATAGAACAAAATTCCACCGGCATATGTAAAAAATTCTCAAAAGGGTCGTTAAACACTATATACCGCTTATCAATCAATCTCAAAATCTTCTCTACTGTGAAATCAAAGCTTCACGGCAGGAAGTTTGAAAATATTGAACTGAAATGTGCGACGAGATCTATAATATCTTGGAAAGGAAATGGTACAGACATGTATACGATGAGTGGATAAGACGACACAAACTTTGTATCAAATACAATTGGGGAGTACTTTGAAAAGATGTGAGCGTACATTTTCATGACGTTAATGACGTCGCAATTTTCACTCCCCCACTGCACCGTGACTCCAGGGGTGCATTCGATTAAGCAACCCGACTTACACGGGTTTAATCGAATGCCGAGAGTTGGAGTCGCGTGTCAAACACAACCAACGCGAGTATACTCTCCAATTTAGCAGGAGTACAAGAGTCGAAAGACGGCGGCAAAAGCGAACGAGCAGTAAGTCAGCATGTTGAAAATGAACTATTTTGAGCCGAATATGACTTTTACATAAAAGTTTGTTAGCGAATTGAGAAAATATTTATATTCTATACGAAATGATAGTAGTTTACACTTTGTACGAAATGATAGTAGTTTACACTTTGAATTGCGGTGACAAATGAATAAATGTTAGTCGCGTTGTTATATTCCGATAATCTGATGATGTAAATTTTAGCTCTACTGGTCAGAGACCAGAAGAGATGCGGTAGTAATGCGTCCGGCGTCCGTCCGTCTGTCTGTAAACAATTTTTCAAAATGCTACTCCTCCTACAGTTTCGGTCTGATTTCAATATAACTTGGCACTCAAGTAGACTACACTAAGATACATAATTCTGTTTATCGATTTTTGATTTCGTTGAAGGGTGTTGCTGTGGTTACTAAAAATAGAAATTTCTGTATAATTCTTTCAAAATGCTACTCCTCCTACAGTTTTGGTCTGATTTCAATATAACTTTGCACACAAGTAGATTACACTAAGATACGTAATTCTGTTGATCGGTTTTCAATTTTGAAGAACGGTGTTGCCGTGGTTACTAAAAATAGAAATTTCTGTGAAATTCTTTCAAAATGCTACTTCTCCGACAGTTTTGGACTGGTTTCAATATAACTTGGCAGGCAAGTAGACAACACTAAGATACACAATTATTTTTATCGGTTTTTGATTTTGACAGTTGCCGTGGTTACTAAAAATAGAATTTTTTGGTGAAATTCTTTCAAAATGCTACGTCTCCTACAGTTTTATACTGATTTCAATGTAAGTTGGCACACAAGTAGACTACACTAAGATACACAATTCTATGTATCGGTTTTTGACTTCTATTAACATTATTGCCTTGATTACTAAAAATAGAAATTTCTGTTAATAGTCTAAAAATAGCACTCAAATACAGTTTTAGTCTGATTATAACATAATGTGGCATGCAAGAAGACTGCACTAAGAACATGAAGAGACTTAATCAAGGATCATTATTCAATTTTTTGTTGCTGTAAAGTTTCAGTTCCCAACTGCTTTAGTATTTTTCTCTTCCTAATTTGCTATAAGTACAAGCCAGTAGAGCTTCAGTCTCGACAGAGACTTCTGGTTTTATTTGCATTGGCGTCGGAAGCAAAATAAAAGGGGGGAGCTAAGTGTAAGAAACCTGACAAGCAAAAACAAAAATTGTCCTTTGCCCAAATTTTACCCCTATTCTGCAACGTGTCTGTGGAAAGAGTTTGGGGGGGGGGGGGGCTAAACCTATACGCATCAATGTTCAATGTCTATAGTAAGTCTATCTTTGGGATAACAAGCTAATTCAGAGAATTCGTGTCCCCCGCTTAGGGAAAAAGTCGGCTCCCCTGACTGAATTTGTAGAATTATTAAATGTATACATGTATACTGAAGCAAATAAAATACATGTATGTCAATATGCATATAAAGATTTGATTGCTTATTCTTCATTATGTGTATAGAAGATTTTTTTATATGGAATTTTTATCACACTGTAATGATGATTTTATAACCTCATAAATTTTTCATTTCACATGCTGAATACTATCATTTAGTAAAAAAAAAAAAGTATTAAAAAAAAAAAAAAAAAAAAAGAAAGGTTCGACCGAGATTCGATCCCGGGACCTCTCACACTTGAAGCGAGAGACTTAACCACTAAACCATAGAATCGCTTTACATGATATGAAGTATATGCAGAAGTGAAGTCACATACATGTATATATTTATGTTCGGTATTCTCAAAATTTTCACAATCCATGGTGTTTGATTTATTTAGCCTTTATTAAACAGTTCTAATAGATGTAATAAGAACATAAAGTCCGCCGACAACCTGTTTTATACGCAATAACTCGCAGAAGGATAAAACGTACGCTCAACTAGGACCTCTGGTCCCCCGCAAATAGTTCGTCATTTTGCGTAGTAATAAAACATTGTAGGAACTCTTCAGGCATAGAAGTCACAAAAGTAAATTCATCGATATCAATCCGGAGACCTCAGGTCACCTTATATATTAATTGAATTTTATATGATAGACAATTTTCTTTGTCTTACTCCAAAATAATCATATTTATAACTTTATAAAGATCAACTTTCTAATATATATATTAGCAGAAACGTGAAAGTAATAAAGGGTGACCAGAGGTAACCTCATATTGTACATCAATAGGGGGACCAAAGATCACCTTACATTGTACATCATTAGGGAGACCAGTGGTCACCTTATATTGTACATCATCAGAGGGATCATAGGTCACCTTACATTTTAAATCAATAGGGATCCAAAGGTAATCTTTTATTGCACATAATAGGGGGGACCTGGGGATACCTTATATCGTACATCATTTGGGGGACCAGAGGTCACCCGATATTGTACATCAGTAGGGGGACTACAGGTAACCTAATATTGTACTGTACATCAGTAGAGGGACCAGAGGACACCTTATATTGTGCATCAGTAGGGAGACCAGAGGGCACCTTATATTGTGCATCAGTAGGGGGGGGGGGGGCAGAGGACACCTTATACTATACATCTGTAGGGGGACCAGCGGACACCTTATATTGTACATAAGTAAGGGGGGGGGGCAGAGGTCACATTATATTGTACATCAGTAGGGGGACGAGAGGACACCTTATATTGTACATCAGTACGGGGACCAGAGGTCACCCGATATTTTACATTAACACGGGGACTAGTGGTCACCTAATATTGCACTGTACATCAGTAGAGGGACCAGAGGTCACCTTATATTGTACATCAATAGGGGGACCAGAAGTCATCGTATATTGTACATCAGCAGAAGGACCAGAGGTCACCTTATATTGTACGGGTACTAGTGGTCACCTAATATTGTACTGTACATCTGTAGCGGGACCAGAGGACACCTTATAATTTACATTAATAGTAGGACCAGAGGTCATCTTATATTGTACATTAGAAGGGGACCAGAGGACATCTTATATTGTACATCAGTAGGGGGACCACAGGTCACCTTTCATTCTATATCGGTAGGGGGACCAGAGGACATCTTATATTGTACATCAGTAGGGGGACCTGAGGCCATTTTTTATTGTATATCAGTAGGGGGACCAGAGGTCACCTTTAATTGAACATCAGAAGGGGAACCAGAGGTCACCTTATATTTCACATCAGTAATGGGAACAGAGGACACTTTATATTGTACATCAGCAGGCGGACAAGGGGTCACCTTATATTGTGAATCAGTAGGACCAGAGGTCACCTCATATTGTACATCAGTAGGGGACCAGTAGGGGGACCAAAGGTCACCTTATATTATACATCAGTAGGAGGACTAGAGGTCACTTTATATTGAACATCAGAAGGGGGACCAGATGTCACCTTATATTGTACATCAGTAAGGGGATCAGAGGCCACTTTATATTGCACATCAGTAGGGGGACCAGAGGTCACCGTATATTGTACATCAGAAGGGGGAATAGAGGTCACCATATATTGTACATCAGCAGAAGGACCAGAGGTCGCTTTATATTGTACGGGGACTAGTAGTCACCTAATATTGTACTGTACATCTGTAGCGGGACCAGAGGACACCTTATATTTTACATTAATTGTAGGTCCAGAGGTCATCTTATATTGCACATCAGCAGAAGGATCAGAGGTCCTCTCTTGTATATCAATAGGGTGACCAGAGGACACCTTATACTATACATCTGTAGGGGAACCAGAGGACACCTTATATTGTACATCAGTACGGGGACCAGAGGTCACCCGATATTTTACATTAATACGGGGACTAGTGGTCACCTAATATTGTACTGTACATCAGTAGAGGGACCTGAGGTCATCTTATATTGTACACCAATAAGGGGACCAGAGGACTCCTTATACTATACATCTGTAGGGGACCAGGGGACACCTTATATTGTACATCAGTAGGGGGACCAGAGGTCACTTTATATTGTACATCAGTAGGAGGAACAGAGTTCAACTTATATTGAACATCAGTAGGGGGACCAGAGGTCACTTTATAATTGTACATAAGTAGGGGGGACCATGAGGTCACCTTATATTAAACATCAGAAGGATGACAAGAGGTCACATATGTACATCAGCAGGGGTATCTCGGGTCACCTTATATTGTACATCAGTAGGGGGACCAGAGGTCACCTTATATTCAACATCAGAAGGATGACCAGAGGTCACCTAATATTGTACGGGGACTCGTGGTCACCTAATATTGTACTGTACATCTATAGCGGGACCAGAGGACACCTTATAATTAACACCAAAAAGGGGACTAGAGGTCACCTTATATTGTATATCAGTAAGGAGATGAGAGGTCACTTTATATTGATCATCAGCAGTTGTACCAGGGGTCACCTTATATTGTACATCAGTAGGGTGACCAGAGGACACCTTATGTTGTACATCAGTACGGGAACCAGAGGTCACCCGATATTTTTCATTAGTACGGAGACTAGTGGTCACCTAATATTGTACTGTACATCAGTAGAGGGACCAGAGGTCACCTGATATTGAACATCAATAAGGGGACCAGAGGACACCCTATATTGTACATCAGTAGTAGGACCAGAGGTCATCTTATATTGTACATCAGCAGAAGGACCAGAGGTCACCTTATATTGTACATAAGTAGGGGGACCAGAGGTCACCTTATATTGTACATCAGTAGGATGACCAAAGGTCACCTTATATTGTACATCAGCAGGGGTATCTCAGGTCACCTTATATTGTACATCAGTAGGGGGACCAGAGGTCACCTTATATTCAACATCAGAAGGATGACCAGAGGTCACCTAATATTGTACGGGGACTCGTGGTCACCTAATATTGTACTGTACATCTGTAGCGGGACCAGAGGACACCTTATAATTAATACCAGAAAGGGGACTAGAGGTCACCTTATATTGTATATCAGTAAGGAGATGAGAGGTCACTTTATATTGATCATCAGCAGTTGTACCAGGGGTCACCTTATATTGTACATCAGTAGGGTGACCAGAGGACACCTTATGTTGTACATCAGTACGGGAACCAGAGGTCACCCGATATTTTTCATTAGTACGGAGACTAGTGGTCACCTAATATTGTACTGTACATCAGTAGAGGGACCAGAGGTCACCTGATATTGAACATCAATAAGGGGACCAGAGGACACCCTATATTGTACATCAGTAGTAGGACCAGAGGTCATCTTATATTGTACATCAGCAGGGGGACCAGAGGTCACCTTATATTTAACATCAGTAGGATGACCAGAGGTCACCTTATATTGTACATCATCTTGGGGACCAAGGGTCACCCTATATTCTACATCAGAACGGGGACCAGAGGTCACCTTATATTTTGCATCAGTTGGGGGACCAGAGGCTACCTTATATTGTTCATCAGTAAGGGACAAGAGGTCACCTTATATTGTACATCAGCAGGGGGACCAGAGGTCACCTTACATCTAACATCAGAAGGGGGACCAGAGGTTACCTTATATTGTACATCAGTGGAGGGACCAGAGGCCACTTTATATTGTATATCAGCAGGAGGACCAGGGGTCACCTTATATTTGAAATCAGAAGGGGGACCAGAGGTCATCTTATATTGTACATCAGTAGGGGGACCAGAGACCACTTTATATTGTACATCAAAAGGGGGACCAGAGGTCACCTTATATTGTACATCAGTAAGGAGATGAGAGGACACTTTATATTGATCATTGTACATTAGAAGGGGACCATAGGACATCTTATATTATACATCAGTAGGGGGACCTGAAGCCACTTTTTATTGTATGTCAGTAGGGGGACCAGAGGTCACCTTTAATTGAACACCAGAAGGGGGACCCGAGGTCACCTTATAATGCACATCAGTAAGGGGATCAGAGGATACTTTATATTGTACATCAGCAGGGGGACAAGGGGTCACCTTATATTGTGAATCAGTAGGACCAGAGGCCACCTCATATTGTACACCAGTAGGGGGACCAGAGGTCACCTCATATTGTACATCAGTAGGGGACCAGTAAGGGGACCAGAGGTCACCTTATATTATACATCAGTAGGAGGACTAGAGGTCACCTCATATTGTATATCAGAAGGGGGACCAGATGTCACCTTATATTGTACATCAGTAAGGGGATAAGTAGGGGGACTAGAGGACACCTTATATTTAACATCAATAGGATGACCAAAGGTCACCTTATATTGTACATCATCTTGGGGACCAAGGGTCACCCTATATTGTACATCAGAAGGGGGACCAGAGGTCACCTTATATTTTGCATCAGTAGGGGGACCAGAGGCTACCTTATATTGTTCATCAGTAAGGGGGACCAGAGGTCACCTTATATTGTACATCAGCAGGGGGACCAGAGGTTACCTTATATCTAACATCAGAAGGGGGACCAGAGGTTACCTTATACTGTACATCAGTGGAGGGACCAGAGGCCACTTTATATTGTATATCAGCAGGGGGACCAGAGGTCACCTTATATTTGAAATCAGAAGGGGGACCAGAGGTCATCTTATATTGTACATCAAAAGGGGGACCAGAGGTCACCTTATATTGTACATCAGTAAGGAGATGAGAGGTCACTTTATATTGATCATCAGCAGGGGTACTAGGGGTCACCTTATATTGTACATCAGCAGGGGGACCAGACGTCACCTTACATTGTACATTAGAAGGGGACCAGAGGACATCTTATATTGTACATCAGTAGGGGGACCTGAGGCCACTTTTTATTATATATCAGTAGGGGGACCAGAGGTCACCTTTAATTGAACACCAGAAGGTGGACCAGAGGTCACCTTATATTGCACATCAGTAAGGGGATCAGAGGACACTTTATATTGTAAATCAGCAGGGGGACCAGGGGTCACCTTATATTGTGAATCAGTAGGACCAGAGGCCACCTCATATTGTACACCAGTAGGGGGACCAGAGGTCACCTCATATTGTACATCATTAGGGGACCAGTAAGGGGACCAGAGGTCACCTTATATAATACATCAGTAAGAGGACTAGAGGTCACCTCATATTGTACATCAGAAGGGGGACCATATGTCACCTTATATTGTACATCAGTAAGGGGATCAGAGGCCACTTTATATTGCACATCAGTAGGAGGATCAGAGGTCACCTTATATTATACATCAGTAGGAGGACTAGAGGTCACCCTATATTGTACATCAGAAGGGGGACCAGATGTCACCTTATATTGTACATCAGTATGGGGAACCAGAGGTCGTCTTATATTGCACATCAGTAGGGGGACCAGAGGACACCTGATATTGTACATCGGTAGGTCACCTTATAAAAGGGTCGTTTAATAAATAATGTCTTCGGTGCTCGGAAAGAAACAAAAGTCGCTTTTCAATAATTTAGTTATAATGATTTAACCTAAAATTATCTTTTCATTAAAACACATGTAAGTAACATTTTTTATCCAATTTTTGATTTATTTTCAATTGTTTTTTGAACTCATTTTCTGGTATGAACCTTTGTACATGTATACTGGATTATTGCAGATCCTATGATTTCCTGTACTTGTTTCTTCCTTCTGAAAGGCGTTTTCTCAAGTTTGGCAAATGGAACAAGTCAAAAGGCGAAAGATTTGGCGAATATTGTTAATGTGAATGAACATTAACTTTTGTTTATCCCCAAGACTCCTTTACTCTTCAGGGCTTTCGGGTTTGGACGCTGTCATGAAAAAAAATCAAATGTTGTGGATTCCTTATTCTCATTAACCTTTTGATTTTTTTGCCAAAAAATTGCTTTCTAGATTCCTCCAGAAATTAAACTGCATCCCCAAATGCGAATTTGAACAATAAGACCACTAATATTTAAGAAAATTGCCTATAAATCTATCTTTGTGCTCTTGCATTTCTCTGCTCTTCTCAGACCTTTGCTGTTTTTGTCAAGTACATCTTATTGTAAATTTTGTTTGGGGGGTTCAAGTTTCATTATCTGTTTGAAATTCAAATAAACGTGGATAACTACAATTTCTGATACTTTTAATAATTGTTCATATATTCTTATACGCAGTCGTTTTCACTCATTTTTTAATGAGTTACTCTTGAGTACTAAGCTTTTTTTCCGTCAAACGTTTTTAAAACAGTGTGAACTACTTCCGAAATTATGTCTATTTTGAAAGAGGGCGTGTAAGGCGTGTACAATCCCCCGCTCTGAGACAAAATGTTTTACAATTTTCAAAATCCACAAAAAAGCTGTATTTTTCTAAAATCATGTTCTCAGTAATGTCATCTTCAAAATATTTTATTTTTCTGAACGACTGATAATTTGATAATATTTATTTCAAAGTTGACAGTTAAGCATGTTTAGTGGAAAATGGGTTTAATAGAGCAGCTATAAAAATACGAATTTTGAACATGAATAGGTCAAGTCTCCATTCTTCGTGAATGCTTAAATGATGGAAATGTAAATGTGAAATCTATTTCATTTATCCAAAAAATGGAATCTGAACCCATTCTATATGAAAATCGAACTTTTCTGTAAAAATTTTCCCTTCAACAAACCCGTCCATTTAAATCACACTGAAAGACGTCAATAGTGCATATACTTCGTAGCGCAGTGGTTAAAGCGGTTGGTCTTGGACTAAACCTGAGATATGAAGAGAGTTCGAATCATACATGAAGCTTTTTCTTTTTTTTTTGTTTTCAAATGTCATAAAAAACATGAATTAAAAAATAAATATTCATAAATTATTAAAACAATGAAAAACAGAATTTGATATGTAAAAGATGATATAAACCATAAAATTAAAAAAAAAAAAAAACTACTTTTCGAATTGAGAAATATCTTTTTTCAGAGCGGGGGATTGTCCTCGCCTTGTACGCCTCCATTCAAATTTGCTATGTGTCGTATAGTCAATCATACACAATCAGTGATTTTTTGTTGAAATTTGGCAAACAGTACATTCTTTGTTTAATTTTTGTTTGCAAGTACGGTATCCATTTTTGATGCCCATTATATATGTTTTATCAGTGAAATCCACCTGCTCAATTGTCTATAAAACAAACATTGATTGCAGTAAATTTTTACATATTTCAATGGGTATTTCTTTGGGATTCTTAACAAGTTTTACAGCAGCTTTAATGGACGGTTTAATTTTACTTTAGTTTACTGATTCTTTACAATTCATTTTTAATGCAGTGTCTCGAATACCCTTGTTTTCCAGCTTCTCACAGTTAAACTATGTGATGAAAAGTAGTCACATCAATTGTTATACATATGTAAATTCATTAAAGATGCAATAATGCGAAAAATTCAAGCTTAGTATTGTATGTCATACAGTTCAGGACATTATTTATTGAACAGCCCTCGTAATTTGTACATCAGTAGGGGGACAAGAGTTCACATTATATTGTACATCATTAAAACTAATGATAACACAATTTTGAACGACAATGAAGAAACCGGAAGACACTTTATATTTTACATCAATAAGAAGATCAGAGGTCATCTTATAATATTATATTGTAAGTCAACAGGGAGACCAGAAGACATCTAATATTTTACATAAATATTGAGACCAAAGGACTCCGTATTTGGTCACCCGAATCAACGCATGTGACTTATTGCTATCAGTTTTTTTTTTCTGGCGTCGTGCGCTGTGCATTGTGCGTTAACATTCGAACATTTTCAGCTTTTCTCTGTAATCCCTCAACCATTTACAACCAATTTTGGCATAAAGCATCTATGGGTGAAGGGGAGATTTTTTAATTTATGGTCCCTGCCCTCCACCCCCTAAGGCAAGAAAGTTTGGGCGAAATTACTACAATTGATGACATCTTTAAAAATCTTCTTTACTCATTAACATCCAGCCGTCGAACTGGTGGCATAATTATTATAAGCATTGACTCCATACCAAAATTGTGAAATTCATTGTCCCAGGATCAGGGGCCCTGGGGTTAGGACAGGGCTATAAAATTTATATTAATGTATATTCTCCCTCACTTCGTTTGTCCAAATATAAATTAATTATACTTTTTATTCTGTATTGAAAGAATAATCAACTCATATGTATGGAATGCTGCTCGTCAGAACGTTTATTACAAATTTAACACATTTGTATTCATTTCAACACACGTTATTTTTAATCATTAAATAATACTTATATACATACATATATGTGTATGTGTGCCTAATTTACTGGTTTCCATTCCTTACACGTTCTGTACGAGCGGTAGAGTAACTTTTTAAACACGCACCTGCTATTTATATGACCATGTCACGTGACATAAAAACCTCACAGATCCACCACTCTGTTCACACAGGAAATACCCATAACGACAATAATAATAATTATGAAATGCATTTATTCTTTGAAAATATTTCCCTCTGCCCCTGGATATTAAACAAACTAACTACATGCAAAGTTGTAATGAGGAAGGGTATTCTCTCCAAAGTTTAGAAATTCGTGACCCAAAGGTCAGGGGTTCCGGTGTTACGGTGGGGCTATGTAAACTGTAAAGTTTAAATTCATTAGAGAGGCCTAGGGGTGGCAGCCATTTTCAGACTATTTTGATCTCCTTTAAAAGAAGAGCTCCATATAAAGATATACAAAAATGATCAAATTTTAAAACTAAAATGTATGAACTTTTTCTTTGCCAAATGATAGTTGACAGCTCATGATACCGTATCTAAAAAAATCAGTTAAATCTGATGGTTAATTTGTGGTTAATTTGTTGACCCCCAACCTCTTTAATTCTTTAAAAAATCTTCCTCTCTGCTCCTGAATATTAATTAAACTAACTACATATAGATATGATAAGCAAGGGAGCGTCTTCCAGAATTATAAATTTCAAGGCCCCTGGCTCATGGGTACCATGTTATTTGTAGACAATACTGTAACTAAATTAATGCTTTGAAATTTGTTCTTTGGTATAAGCCAATTTTTTTATGAACAATGGTCCTTTTTTTCAAAATTGTGAAATGTATGACCTCAGGATGAGGGTTTGTGTGGTCAATGAGCACTACTAATTATTGCTAATTATTACCACTTATTTGAAATGAAAGTTTTACAAGATGTTCAGATGACCTATAAGATCCATATGCCTCTTGTCGTGTTCTTAAGTGAACTTCTAGCATCTCGTTAATATGCATTTTATCTGTACCCTCTGGTCCGCCCTTGTTTTCTATTTAGGTGTCTGTTGGTTAAGACAGGTCTAGAATCGTTGATGCTTTATCTCTCTGCATTCATATAATTTTTTTTATGTCTGATATCTTTAAAAATGTACAACAAAGGGGACCACTGGTCTCCCTATTTATGTACAATACAAGGTGACCTCTGGTCCCCCTTGAGATGTAAAATATAGAGTGACCTAAGGTCCTCATAATGATCTACAACATAGGGTGACTTCTGACCCCCTATTGATGTATAAGATGACCTCCGTTTCCCCTTATGATGTACAATATAATCTGACGTCCGCTCTTGTACAGTATAAGGTGACCTATGGTCCCCTTCTGTTGTACAATATAAAGATGTCCATAAGTCTCCATAATGAAATAACATATAAGGTGACCTTTGGTCAACTTATTGATGTACAATATTAGTTTACCTGTGGTTCACCTAGGAACGAACGTTAAAACTGAACTGAAGGCTCTGTCCCCCTACTGATGTACAATATAAGATGATCTCTGGTCCCCCTACTGTTATCTCCTACTGATGTACAATATAAGGTGTCCTTTCGTCCCCCTAATATTGTACAAGATAAGGTAACCCCTGGCCCCCCTACTGTTGTACAATATAAGGTGACCCCTGGTCCCCCTACTGTTGTACAATATAAGGTGACCCCTGGTCCCCCTACTGATATACAATAGAAGGTGATCTCTGGTCCCCCTACTGATGTTCCCTACTTATGTACAATATGAGGTGACCTCTGTTCCCCCTACTGATGTACATAAATGGTGTCCTATGGTCCCACTACTGATGTACGATATGACCTACTGGTGTACAAAATAAGATGACCCCTGGTCCCCCTACTGATGTATAATAAAAAGTGTCCTCTGGTCCCCCTACTGATGTACAATATAAGGTGACCCCTGGTCCCCCTTCTAATGTATGATATAAGGTGTCCTCTGGTCCCCCTACTGATATACCCTACTAATGTACAATATAAGATGTCCCCCTGGACACCCTGCTGTTGTACAATATAAGGTGTCCTATAGTCCCCCTACTGATGTACAATATAAGATGATCCCTGGTCCCCCTGCTGATGTATAATATAGGTGTCCTATGGTCCCCCTACTGATATCCCCTACTTTTGTACAATATAAGATGTCCCCTGGTCACCCTGCTATTGTACATTATAAGGTGTCCTATGGTCCCCCTACTGATGTACAAAATAAGGTTACCTTTGGTCCCCCTACTGATGTACAAAATAAGGTTACCCCTGGTCCCCCTGCTGATGTATAATATAAGGTGTCCTCTGTTCCCCCTACTTCTACAAAATAAGGTGACCCCTGGTCCTCCTACTTTTGTACAACATAAGATGACCCCTGGTCTCCCTACTGGTGTACAATATAAGGTGACCCCTGGTTCCACAACTGATGTATAATATAAGGTGACCCCTGGTCGGTCCCCCTACTGATGTCCCCTACTTTTGTACAATATAAAGTGACCTATGGTCTCCCTACTGATGTACAATATAAGGTGTCATCTAGTCCCCCTACTGATGTACAATATAAGGTGCCCTCTGGTCCCACTACTGATGTACATTATAAGGTGTCCTCTAGACCCCCTACTGATGTACAATATAAGCTGACCTTTGGTCCCCCTACTGATGTACAATACAGGGTTACCTCTGGTCCCCCTATTGATGTAAAGTGTAATATTAAGTGTCCTCAGGTCCCTTTATGATGTTTAATATAAGGTGACCACAGGTCCCCTTCTGATGTACAATATAAGGTGACCTCTGGTCCCCCTACTGAAGTCCCCTACTGATGTTAAATATAAGGTGTCCTCTGGGTCCCCTACTGATGTCCCCCTACTGATGTACAATATAAGGTAACCCCTAGTCCCCCTACCAATGTACGATATATTGTGTCCTCTGGTCCCCCTACTGATGTACAATATAAGGTTACCTCTGGTCCCCCTACTGATATACAATATAAGGTGACCTCTAGTCCCCCTACTGATGTCCCCTACTGATGTACAATATAAGGTGTCCTGTGGTCCCCCTACTGATGTACAATATAAGGTGACCTCTGGTCCCCATACTGATATACAATACAGGGTTACCTCTGGTCCCCCTATTGATGTAAAGTGTAATATTAAGTGTCCTCTGGTCCCCTACTGATGTTCACTATAAGGTGACAACAGGTCCCCTACTGATGTACTATATAAGGTGACCTCTGGTCTCCCTACTAATGTCCCCTACTGATGTACAATATAAGGTGTCCTCTGGGCCCCCTACTGATATACAAATAAGATGATTACTGGTCTCCATACTGATTTAGAGTATAAGATAACTTTTGTTCCCCCTTCTTATTAAAGTGCATTATAAGGTTTCCTCTGGTCCCCCTACTGTTATTCAATTTAAGGTGACCTCTGGTCCCCCTACTTATGTACAATATAAGATGATCCCTGGTCCCCCCTACTGATGTACAATATAAGGTATCCTATGGTCCCCCTTCTGATATACAATATAAGGTTACCTCTGGTCCCCTACTGATGTACAAAATAAGGTGGCCTCTGGTCCCCCTATTGATGTACAATATAAGGTGATCCCTGGTCCCCCTACTGATGTACAATATAAGGTATCCTATGGCCCCCCTACTGAAATACAATATAAGGTTACCTCTGGTCCCCCTACTGATGTACAAAATAAGGTGGTCTCTAGTTCCCCATATGATGTAGAACAGAAGATGACATCTGGTCTCCCTTTTGATGTACAATATAAGGTGACCTATGGTCACCCTAAAGATGTACGATATAAAGTGACCTCTTGTCTTATTAACTTTTTATTACCTCTGGTATTCGCATAAAGATTATGGAAACAAGCGGAAGTCTTATATTGTCCATCAATAAGGATTTCATACTTCACAAATTGTAGTATATGAATGAGACAAAGGTAATCTTATGTTGTACATTATTACGATGGTATTGAAAGTTGTAAGTAGGCAATAATTTAAAATCATGGTATGTGTAGAATTATTTTTCAAATCCCTCTCAAAAAAAGAATTGTGACCCTAATTTTTTGACCGAGGAAAAAGTACTTCTCCGAATTCTCTAAATGTACATGTATGTAATTGGAATTTGGAGGATTAGTCAACTTGCTTGTCTTCAAATACAGTATATGTATCCCAAAGTTAAATAACAACTGGTGCATTTTTTAAATTTTATTTCCTTTTTTTAATGTAGTTTTGATGGGTTTATGAATTCGATGTGTTAATTCCAGGGAAAGGGGAGGAGAACTCCATGCAGCCCCAAACTTTGTAATACATGGTGTAGATCTTCTTTGTAAGATAAATTAAAATCAGGGATTTCCGGCAAAGAGTGTTAAAGTGATGAGGTCGCCTATTAAAGCATGACCTGATAAGGAAGACAAAAGAGACATTAAATAATTTATTAACAAATAATTATTCCATTATGTTAAAGGATTGGTGAAAAGTCAGAGCGAAATGAAAAGGGGGTGCTAGGGAGCAAAATCTTCACCCCCCCCCCCCTGCTTGTTAGAGATCTGCGAATGCAGAGACTTGACGTACGTCGTTTACTCTGAGTCGCTTACTATTAGTAAGGAGATCAGAGGTTAGGAACTGTGTTATATAGATACTATAACCTTACATGGAATAATAAAATCATAGGGGAGACCACAGGTCACCCAACATAATCCATAAATGTTAAACTCTAATATATCATATATCTTATAATATTGCAGTTAATGTTGCTCAGCAACCCCCCCCCCCCCCCCCCCCCCCAACCTCTTTGTTTTCCAATACCCATCACAGATAGTTATTCTCTTGAAAAAAATAAATTTTCTGTTTTTTTTTTTTTTACTCTGAAAAGGCTTCACAGTATTACGATTTATTCTATTTTCACTTTACGTATGCAACGCACTACATTTTGTAGCGGAGTAAACAGACCCGATAGACGTGAACTGCGCGGGGGACCTAAGGTCCTAGTTCAGCGTACGTTTTATCCTTCTGCCAATAACTCTCCTCATGCCCCAGCGCTAAAAATAGCGACATGTAATACTATAAATACTAATAAAACAAACGGGGCGGGGCACTTTGAGAGGGGCGAGAGACGTCCTAGGGAGTTTTGATATAAAATTACATTGCATAAGCTCAAAATCTTCTTGAAATGTCGCCCGAAAATAATAGTATTTCACACAGACAGAATGTATAAATTTACGACCTTGAACTTTGACCTTTTGACCTCAAAATCAATAGGGGTCTTCATTAGGCCACAGGGAGTTGTTATATAAAATTTCATTGCAATAGCTCAAGTGGTTCTAGAGATATCGTGTGGAAACGAAAGTGTTTTAACAGACAGAATTTGCTTATTTATGACCTTGACCTTTGACCTTTTGACCTCAAAATCAATAGGGGTCTTCTTTAGTCTACAGGGAGTTGCTATGCTAAATTTCATTGCAAAAGCTCAAAGGGTTCTCGAGATATCGTGTGGAAACGAAAGCGTTACAGACAGACAGAAAGACGGACGGACGGACGGACAGACGGACGGACGGACAAACCCAAATTAATATCCCCCACTTTTCAAGCGGGGGACAAAAAGGAGGCTAATCCCCCCCCCCCCCCCCCCCCCCCCCCTGTTCCGACGCCTATGATTTGTTGTTTATAATTATTATATATTTATATTATTATGAAGCCAAATCCAGTTCATAACGCTTATTATTCCCGTAAATTTTAAGTGGTTTTCAACATAACATTCCATTTAAATCATCATTATTTTTTTTCAGGTTTTTGATATCCATGAAAATTGATGGGGAAGATGTTCAGATCCTAGGAGACTGCCATCTTGTAGAATCACTTAACCCAGACGGTAAGTATATTTATTTCGTACCTGCTGTTTTGTAAGTTTCGTATTTAGAGCAATGATAAAACATTTCTTTTAATATTAACAGACCAAAGAAAAAGAGATCTGGCACTACAACTCATACGAGCAAGTTGTAATATGGGTAAGCAGTTATATATTTATTAGTATTTATACCCCACGCAACTAGTTGCGGGAGGTATAATGTTTTTGACTGGTCCGTCCGTCAGTCAGTCAGTCCGTCAGTCAGTCCTCTTTTTTTGTCAGCGCAACTCCTCGTAAACCGCTGCACAGAATTTCGTCAAACTTTGCAGGTATTTAGGACACAATGTGTAGATGTGCATATTACCAGGAAATTCCGATTCCTTTATTTTTTCGGGAATTTCCGCACTTTTAACTTAGGCATTTGGCCATACTTTGAATATAGAGATGAACAGTTTGTCAGCACAACTCCTCATAAACCGCTGCACAGAATTTCGTCAAACTTTGCAGGTATTTAGGACACAATGTGTAGATGTGCATATTACCAGGAAATTCCGGTTCCATTATTTTTTCCAGGAATTTCCGCACTTTTAACTTAGGCATTTGGCCATACCTTGAATATAGAGATGAACAGTTTGTCAGCGCAACTCCTCATAAACCGCTGTACAGAATTTCGTTAAACTTTGCAGATATTTAGGACACAATATGTAGATGTGCATATTACCAGGAAATTCCGATTCCTTTATTTTTCCGGGAATTTCCACACTTTTCAACTTAGACTTTTTTGCCATATTTTGAATATAGAGATGAACAGTTTGTTAGCACCACTCCTCTTAAACTGTTGTACATAGTTTCGTCAACCTATGCTGATATTTAGGACATATTCCATTATTTTATCCCAAAGAGTTTTGCCTAATATTCAAGAAAATTTCTCACCCCCCCCACTTCAAATTAATGTGTGGATTTGTATATTGTCAAGAAATTTTGATTCCATAATTTATCTAGAAACTTTATTCCACATTTAAATGTCCTCATATGCAAGACATTTTGATGTGAAGATTTTTTGCAATTATTGCCCTTTTTGATCTATACTATGTATTTAAAGTGCACTGTGCCTTTCATTAAATGTGTTTCACCGTCAAGTTATGGGGGAGCGTGGGGTATGTGAGCTAGCTCACTTTTTCTTTCATTTATTCTGTGTGTGTGTTTGAAATTGGTATTGATGATGCACTACAAATGTATTTTCCAGGAACATGTATTACATTAAGTATAAGTATTTAAAATATCTTTGATCAAACTATTAAAATATGCTGTATAGTGAGAAAACCTTTTCCATTACTTTTAATTTCTAAAATGGTTAGGCAGAAAATCTACATACTTCAACCGCATATCAAATATTCTCAGGTATAATGCACTTGCTCATTTTTCAAATGACTGCGCAGAATCCTCTGATGCAAAATCGTGCAGTGCAGTGCAGTGCAGTGCAGAATCTGAGTCACTGGACCAAAAAATGTGGAATAAACAAGACACTAAAACATTATTCGATATCAGAAGTAGAATGGAGAAAGACTTTAACAGTAACAAAGTGCACAAGTCTCTTTGGGAAACCATTGCCTAGGAATTATCTGCTGTTGGTGTTACAGCATCAGCAACACAGTGCATGAATAAGGGGAAGGCGCTTAAAAGGGAATATAAGAAAACGGTGGACAATAATGCACAGACAGGATCAGAGAAAAAAAAACATGCCAATTTTTGAACAATTTTCTGAGCTCTATGGAAACAAAAGTGGTACGAGACCAGCATTTACATTGTCTTCAAGAGTGCGACAAAACAACAAGACAGAAAATTAAAAAGTTGATGATGATGAAGGACAGGATTCCAGAGATTCTAATTCATCGGATAGCAGCACTCCACAACCAAAGAAATCCCTCAAACGTAGGAATAATAATCAGTCTGCATTTCTTGCCTTACACAAAAAGACAAGAGGAATACAGGAAAGAAAGGTTGGAGGTTTCAAAAAAACAACACGAGGTAAAAATGAATCTAATGGGAAAGTTAATGGATTGCCTACAACCAAAACTGCCTAAAAATGATTAGTAAAATTAATAGTGAAGAATTTGTAAACAGTTACTATCTTTGTGTCTTTGTAGATTATTTGAAAGATTTGGATACAAGTTAGTTGAATTTTATGAGTTTACCAAGAACATTGAGGATTGCTACAAGGACTTGCATATGTTTATTTGTCAATCACCAAAAGCAACAGAGTGCTTTAATTCACCTTTTTCATATTGTTCATGTTGTTCTGCTTCGCCTGAATCTCAGATGTCCTGTGAAATGTCTACCAAGTGTTTTACGCCAGACACTTTGCTTAAAGAGACATGTTTCAATGTAGAATCAGACTCTAGCAATATACAAATAGGGAACAATGTATTTGTCCCCACATCACATGGTTAATAGTTCATTGGAGAAACGGATTGACAGTATTTAATGCTTTAATTCTTTCACATTTTTTTAAAGATTAATTTACATTTGTGATATGCCAAGTAGGCCCTGTCAATTTTTTTTAAAGTTGTTTATTGAAAACAATATATGGTTATAAAGTTTAACTTCTAATTTTATTAAACTAAAGTTTCATTTTCAAATACAATCTTGTCTCTAATCATTGTCTTTTGGTCTGATGTCAATATAACTTAGCACACAAGTAGACTACACTAAAATACATAATTCTTTATATCGGTTTTTGATTTGGATGAACGGTGTTGCATGATTCTATTTACTGTTGCCTGTTGCAAAGTTTCAAATCCAAATGCTACTTTTCCTTTGTTATACATACAGAATACAGACCAGTAGAGCTACAGTCTCATCAGAGACTTCTGGTTATTTAGATTCTTACACCCCACCCCCACCGCAGCATACATTTATTGCTGTTAGATCTAGCAGTGGCAAATTCCGGGATTCAAAAATAAATATACCAACATTAAATTAAGAAGTTTATAAATAAATATACATGTAATATTCCAATAGTTTATCTGAGCAAAGAGCAGTAACTGCTTTATGTATCAATGAGAATGCTCAGATTTGAACTACACCTGTCCTGTAGTTATCGGACGAAACCCCCTGTAAGGGAACCAGTAAAAGGCATTTTAAAATGTCAAAAAAGAGAAAAATCCTCAGCTACTTCCATTGTGTTATAAGATAAACTGCAAATTTTCATGACAGGATTTTTCCTAACTTTAATAACTGGATGAATAAAAACACTACTTAAAGGTGCAAAGGTAGTATTTTCTCGATGTGTATTAAAATTCTTATTTCATATCAAAGTTATTGAAACTTCAAATTTTTGGACACGAGTTTGATTGATACATTGCACTTTCACAAATTTTAATTTTATTATTGATACTTGGCCTTGCCATAAATTATGATAATGAACATAATTAATTTACACGCAATGCTTACTGAGGATAGATAAATTATTTTTTTCTGTTTTGATCCCACTTTTACATAGATATTTCATTTTAATCGCATACGCCATTTTTGATACTTTATACAAATTCAGCACCAGGGTATCATCTTCGCATTCGATTTTTTTTCACACCTGACCACTTCAGTGTTACGGTTTTTGGCGTGGAATGAGGACCCGTGTTCGTGCTGATTATCTTGCATTACCTTTGTTAACATTTTATTGCAGTTATGTAATTTTGTTTGTTAGTTTACTGCACTGGCCTGTGCTATTGTATCTTTCCCTGTTGCATTAGAAGAAGTACACAGTTATTTTTGTCGCTAACCAATGCTGTATAGCATAAGTCTGTGTACATCGAAGACGGTTAATTATACTGAAAATTGACTAAATAAGCGGCTTTATATTGCGGCCCTCGTAAATAGCGAGAGTCCCATCGAATACGGCGCACCAATGCCTTTTACGAATCCTGTACAGCTTGAACCTTTTTTTCAATATAATCCTGATTAAGTAAAACAACACATCTGGGTCACGCGCAACCTTAGACTCAGGAATTAGCTCCTTCAAAGCTCTGGAGATCTACTTCGTCAAACCATGATTATGTCCCTTCTTAGTTCTGGTTTGTAAATAGATGGTTTTGGATATATCATTGTCAGTCATCTTAAAAGCGTCACCCTTTTTATTTACCCTACGGTCATGCCCAAAATGACTTCGAGATTGCTACATCTGTGTAAATCGAGTCTCCTTGAGATACCCAAACAAGAAATAACTTGATTCACCTACAATTTCGAAAGAAGGTATATACATTGAAATCTTTTAAAGGTAATACCTTCAAATAAACATTTATAGAGACAAACGGACAAAGTGATTCCAATTCACCCGAAACTTCTTTTATTTTTTTTTCTTGGGGGAAGGGGGGATATTGTAATAAATAAAGCTAAAAACATTCATTTCCATAAAATTGAGAGATGAAAGTATTGTGAATTACATCTACCAGATAAAATTGTAAAAATAATTCAAAGAAATGTCTCTTTCTCGCGATATATTTTAACCTCACTATGAAGTATGGTATCTCTTTTACAAGAAATTTTATATCTGTCTAACGTTGAGTGTCGTCTTTTTAAAGCAGAGGGAAGCAACTGCACGTTTACTATTGACATAACCTTAACCAGAGCAAGAGAATTTGAATCGTATTTATGACGCTTGTATCCACATGGTAACATCTCCCTTACAGCACACCGAAACCTTTTCGACAAAATATTGTATATTATCGGGTTTAATGCGCTACTAATGTATAACATTATCCGTGTAAAAGTGATCAAATTCAAATAGCCTTCTAATCCTAATTTAAAAAGTTCTGATGGGTGGACGAAAATGAGCCAAATCCCCAGTATCCTCTGTGGCAACAGACATAAGAAAAAAGTAGTAATAACGAGAATTAGCATGCAAATCACACGGCGTCTTCCGTTAGCCATTTTGTTGGCATCTTGTCCAGTTCGCGTTTCCAAAAACTGAACATGCCAAATAAGTTTTCTGCACATACGGGCAACAAAGAAGAGTAGTAAAGAAAGCATGAGGATGAAAAATACCGAAAATAGTCCAACTATGTAAATTTTCTTCCACAGTGTATTTATTGGCATTCTGCATACTTTAATGAGGGTCCCATCGACGAACCTTGAGTCGCGATAAACGGCAATGAACGCTATCGGGATACTTGCTGTTACGGCAATTGTCCATATCAAAGTGATGACAGATTTAACCTTTAACTTGGTCCAAAAACAGGGGGAATTGAGTGGAAAACATATGCCGCGATATCGATCATATGTGATGGCAACTATCGTGAGCACAGATGCCAAAGACACGAGGTGTTCTACAAATGGAACAAACCGACCTGAAATAGAAATAATGGAGGTAAGAAAAAAGTAATTGTACATTTTACGAACAAGAAATCTCTTTACACTCTCTCATGACTCACTTTGTCAAATCCATAATAATATAATCAACAACATTTGCTGCCATTGTTTTAGCGAGGTAAGTTTCAATAAATATCATTTTAGCTTGGAATAATAAAGATTTTCCCCCACTTTTTAAGTCGGAGTTATTACAATAATAAATGATGTAATCAGGTTAGCTTACACATAAATTCGCCAAGGTACCATACTTCTTTTGCAAAAAGATCAACTGCAGCCGAGGGTATACAGACGATGAGTACCATCAAATCAGCAACACTGAGGTTAGCAAAGAGGGCGCTCATTCGTGACTGGATCCGCCTAGCAATCACGACAACCACCACGACAGACGTGTTTGATGCGAATCCAGCAGTGAAGATTACCGAGTAGAGAACACTGGCAATGACCAAAATATATTGAGGGGGTTCAGGAATGCTAACAGAGTTATTGATATGAGTGCAATTCTCTCCCAAGTCACTCCCATTACCCATCATGAACAATGATTGTTTATTACGAAAAATTGAAAGTGTCTCCGTTTATATATCATCAAACCTATTAGATTTTTTGTGTAAAATTCCTGTTGAATGTTCATTGGACAATCAAGTTTCAGCATCGGTTCTGAAATCAAAGACGTGGGTTGGAGTGATTGCAATACATGAATCTTATATAAGACATGATAATGAAAAAAATTGACGTTAGGAAGTCAAAACTTAGTTAGCCGATCAATACTAAATCTTCCTAAGGAAGATATTCTACACTGAAAATTAGTACTGGAGTAAGGTCAACAAGAGTTTAATAAACGTTCTAAAGTTAGGAGTCTCTCGCGTGGCGCAGTGGTTAGAGCATCTGCTCTAAAGTAGCGGATTTTGAAGTTGATCCTTATTACACACTGTGGGATGTGGAAACTGGTCCTTGGATGAGACCGTATAAACCGAGGTCCTGTGTCGCGGTAGGTTGCTGCTGGCACGAGAACGATCCCGCACTCGTCAAGGGCCTTGAGCGCTAAGTATGAGGGAAATTTGTAGCTCTCCAATGGCAATTGGTGGCGTTCTCATATGTGTGATAATATTATCGGGGAGGGGGTGTTAAATAACAAATTCACAGCTGAGACTTTTAATACTTTCTAATTGGCATTAGATAATCATTAAATCTGTTTATTTTTGCACTGTGCAAGTTTTCCCCCAAGAAAGCGTAAGTTTTTTGAAGATTAATTATAAAACAGGAGTAAGTTTTCACTGGACTATAAAATTATTTCTCATGAAAGAATATAAATTTGTTATAACATTTCATGATTACATAAACTTTCACACCTTTCTGGAGAGTTCTACGACAACCTCTAAAGAAGCACATCTTGCAATGTCTAATAAACGTGATGTAGAGAGAAAGAGAGAGAATATTAAGTTATTTAAATTGATTTGAATGAGCTAAGGGATTGCAGTGGTTGTTTTACCACAAGGAACTGAAATCAAATGCATCTAAGCATTCGCTAATTATCAATATGACATATTTGATATCTCTGTTCCTTTATAAACCTATTCTACATTAAACAGACTTTTCTTTAGGCACTACTAAATTTAACCTTGGAGACTGACCTATTTTTACAAAAAATAACACAATTTAACGTTGGCCATAACGTGTAAACAGTTGGAGCTTGGGCTTTCATGCTTCACATGTATATTTATTGTGACAAGACCTTTCAGCTGATATAAATATTTTTGACCTTGAACTAAGAGACACAATAAACACATCTTGTTATGAATTCATGACCTTGAGGTTTTGACCTCAAAATCAATAGGGGTCTTCCTTAGACCGGGGGGGGGGGGTTGTGTCAAATTTCATTGCAATAGCTAAAAGGCATCTCGAGATATCTTGTTGTAACGAATATGTTACAAATAGGCCGCCTCTTCCCAAATTGCGAACTTAATGACCTAAGGTGTTAGGACGGGGTTCTATTGATTAAATAGTGAAAATGCATAAATTCTTTAAACTCTTTTCCTCTACTCCTAGGTTTTAAAACGAGGAACTATGTACGTGGAGATAGTGAGGAAGGACACGGGCACTGGAAGTTAATGTAAATATATAGTATGTGTATGTATAAAAAAAGAAGGGTAGGACACTCTTTTTGAGGCAAATTCGGGTTTGAGGTATTGTGGGCCTTTCTCAGAAGACTTGACGCGATTTATAGTTCACATATAACTTACTATCAATATATGTACCGTTTCGTCCCGCTCCAATGCCGTTCCTTCGAAGAAAAAGATGTTTTTATACCCCCAAGTGCCTAAGAATTTCGCTAGTTCTGATTGGTCAATAATAAAATAAAATTTAATATTTTTTCCCGTCACTAGATGGCAGCTGGATAGATATGAAGCGGCATATTCAAATAATTATGTGAACATGTGTAACCAGAAACAATTTATTTTGTCATGGTATGTTTAACGTTTATAAAGAGTTGGTCGCATTTTAAATATTTAAGCCTTTTAAAGTTAACTGTATGAATAATGGAGAATTGCAGTACGGTATAACTATAACCAAGGCATACTAGAATCAAATATACTGAATAAATATAATATAACTATATATTAAATTTAGCAATAATTTAAGAACCCTCTCTACACTGCACACTAAAGAGTTCTGATTTTTCTGCAGTTAGAGTGATCAGCCCTTAGATCTCTATTCTAAAAAATAGAAATTCACAGTATATCATTACACATTTTGTTATTAATTCAAGTATTCATCTTCTTAACATTTTTCAAGTCCAAGATAAATCATTTTTTACAAACACGGGCACTGGAAGTTAATGTAAATATATAGTATGCACATGCTATTTACTTTAACTTCCACTGCCCTTGTTTACATGTATTTTCTTCTTGGAAGTAAACACCTGTGATTTCTATTCACTAAGCTAAGTATACTGTTATACTGTACTGTTGTGTTTGATTATTATTCCTGGGGGGGGGGGGGGTAAATGTCAAGTACCATATGGTGAAAAATAAATACATAAGCTCAAAAATAATACCTTTATAGAACATATTTTTCTCAATCTCAAAAAAACATTTTACACTGACGATGCACAGATCGAGAGTCCTTAATTCAGACTCAATCAATTCTTAGTGATTCAAATTCAAGAAAGCAATAAGTTAAGTGTTAACTTTGATACTTGATAGTCTGAAATAACACATTATATATGAGCCTAAAATATATGTAGAAAAAAATTAATAATCCTTGTATGATATGCATTATCAATATTACTTAATATGGTCGGGTAGCACGATCAGAATGGCCATGGGCCATATGTTTTTTTTTTCAAGTTCAAATATTAACATCAGTAAGAATGACAAATTATAAACTCCTCTTCATTGAATTTGCTCCCATCAAATTGCCTTAATTGTTTTACAGTAAACAAACATGAGACAAATGCAATATATGTGTTCAGGCAATTTAATTATTTTTACAAGTATTGCAATACCAGTCAGAATTAAACTCCTCGTCATCCCCATCAACCTGTAAACAAATGAAATGATACCATGTATCACATATATCACAACAAACACACTCATTGTCACATTGCTGGTCACATATTCCACACATGTAAACATCACTCAGCTGCTGGTCTACAGTTTTCTTCTTCTTCCCTTTACCTCCTTGTCTCCTCTTCCTTTTCCTGCCTCTTCTTGGATTAGATTTTTGGGTGGTGTCTTCTATAATTCAAAAATTTAACTGATGAGCATTTAAAAAAAAACGGTAAAGAAAAAAATATTTATTAACTTTTAGCATGTAATTTGACAAAATGCCTGTTAAAATCAGTTAAAAATTTCATTCTTTAAAATGGTGTATTGATCAATATCAGTGTATTAAATAATAGTAGTGATTTACATCTATATGAGATTTCAATAGAAAATAAACTTGTGTACCAAAATAGGATAGTGCAGTTAATTAATATAATTAAGCAGATGAATGCCTGCCTGTCAATCTATGGGCCTCTATATGTTAAGAGAATGAATGTGATAAAGAAATTGAATTACCTCCCCCTGATGGGCCTGGTCTGACTAAATTATCTTCGTGTGATGTAGATTGACCCTGTACAGAGAATGTTTCTTCAGATGTGACTTTCTCTCCTGCTTCAGTTGTTAGTATTGCTGAGTTTGGCATTTTATCTTGGTCTTGGATGGATTTTTTTAAAGATGCACATAACTCATTTTTTTGTCATCCTGTTTGAAATACTCAGATTATATGCTTTACATAACTGCATCACATTTGATTTGGTAAATACTTGTAAGAAACTGTCATTGTCTAACAACTCATTTTGGAGGCGCAAATGAGATTTCATCTTGCAATCGCTTTCATCAACAATGATAAAATTGAAATCCAGCTTTTGTTTATTTGCTTTGTCTGTTCGCATTCGGATCTGTTTTCTATGAGCCTCCTCTTTTTGTACTCTTAGCTCTCTTTTGTATTCCTGGCGGAACTGTGCGGAGGACATTTTGATATACTTTGTAAGAACTTCAATGTACATGTTTTCAAGACTTTCTTGATAGTCATTAACATTCATTTCATCCTCATCATGAAATAGAGTCAACCAAGATTTCTTTAAGTCCTTACTTTCTTTTAAGCTAGAGTAGATGTAACTGTAAAAGTTCTGGCCATACAAGTTCAAATTTTCAAATGTTTCTAGCTGTTGGATTTGTTGGTCTAAATTCAGGAAAAAATGAAATCCTTCATCCTTAATGCATGTCAGATTTGAAAGAGTAGTTTGTTTTCTCGGAATTTCAGCTAATGAATCTTGATCTTTAGAAATTTTTGTTATGTAACTCGCATCACCTGCAAGCTGATCAAGGAATCTAATCAACCCTTTATAGTGAAATAAAATTTTAAGACAAAATATCCAAAATCTTGAAATAAATGGCCCCAGGGCCACTCTGTTACTCTGATTGGTATTAATTAACCAAAGTAGAGCTAAGTGTATGGTTATGATAAGCAATGGTGCCTCTTTTTTCTTTGTGAATTTTATGGCCTCTGGTTTAAATCACGAACCAAATTCAATTGCATGATACTCATTTGACCTATAAGGTCCGCGGGCCTCTTGTTATTATTGGAGAGTGAATGAAATGCCGTGAAATACGTTTCATTCCATTGGGGAACATGCTGCTTCAGCATGTTTCTCATTAGTTAGCAATCACGTGTACATACATGTACAAGACTAAGTGTCAAATAATGGGTCAATTAACAACAGTAAATGACAAAGACGCATAAGAGGAAGTGTTTCGAAAAAACCCAGCATCAACAAATGAAAATACATGAAGATAACTTGTTTTCAAATATTTACAAATTAGTTGAATTATTGAATAACAAAACACATTTTTAAAGCAGAGGTACTGTGAGCACAGACCAAAAAAAAATGATCCCCCGCCTCCCAAATAATTATGATGACAAAGACCATATTTTTATGGGAGACCCCAAATAGATGACAGATCAGAATAAAGGAGGTGCAAAGGCACTGTAATGTAAAATCTCCGAACGTCTCATTAAATTTCATTCAGTGGTTGAAGAGAAGAGGAGAAGCCCCGTCTTTTAAGGTCGTCCTCGATCATAACTTGAAGGTAGTTTCCAATGCATGCTCATGATGAACTATCATCTTACGATAAAATCAATCACAGAGAGGAAATTGAACACTTTCTTTAAAGGCTGTATGCAGCCTGTGTAGTGTGTAACAGCTTTTAAATTGTACGTGGAGAGAAAGTATGAAGAAAAGGAAGGAGTAGGAGGTAGAAAGATCAAAGGAGAGGCAAAAAGAATCACACAAAAGGAAATGTGTGTGTATATGAAGGACAAAATGAGGGAGAAGGGGTGGGGTGGGGGTTCCGGAGATGATGTGGATGCAGTGAGGAAACGAGGGAGAAACGTTTAAGATACCAGAAACTAGTGCTAATTGTAACGGGGACCGTTACAGATGTTCCCCAAACGCTCCCCATCTCCCTTTTGGTGCCATATTCCCTGTAAGCTTCATTAAATAAGACAAACTTTATGCATTTGAGACTTTAACAACGTTTACCCAGAAGGGTACCAAGTTCATTCAAATTTAGCACTGCACGCGTGCGCATGTGAATGCATGTGCGTAATGACCATATCATCTTTTCTACACAATCTGTATACTTTAATATACTAAATATTAAAGTATTTAATCCAAAAGTATTAAAAAATACGCTCATTCAAGTGTATTTTTGATTTTATTCATTTCACGTGCACGCACGTGCATACATTAGCATGGTGACATACCTTCTTGTAGAAGTCCAGTACATCTATCTATGTTCTAAATCCCACTCCGTTTGGTTGAAAACCAAGGGAGTTATAGCTGATTAAAGTTTCAGCCGATCAGATTGCAGCGTACGTTCACGCATGTGTATTGATGTGCATGGTGATCATACCTTCTTGTAGAAGTCCATTATATCTATCTATGTTCAAAATCTCATCCTGTTTAATTGAAAACTAAGGGAGTTATAGCTATTTAACGTTTCGGCCAATCAGATTGCAGCGCACGTACACGCACGTGTATGGATGTGCATGGTGACCATACCTTCTTGTAGAAGTCTATTATATCTATCTATGTTCCAAATCACATCCTGTTTGGTTGAAAACCAAGGGAGTTATAGCTATTTTAAAGTTTCAGCCAATCAGATTGCAGCGCACGTGCATGCACGTGTTTTCATGATAATTTTTATATATCATTTTGTAGGATATCCTAATGCATGGCTATGTTCAAAATTTCAAAGGATTTCATCAAAAAACAAGAAAGATATTGAGACTTTAGTTTCAGCCAATCAGAGCGAAGCGCACGTGCATGCGCGTGAGATCTTGCTATTTTGACCATGTCTTGTTGTCTATGCTACTAATATATCCTTATATTATGAGTTTCAAAGCATTTCATCAAAAATGTAAAAAGTTACACCGATATCAATTAAATCGTCATTTTTCGTGTTGCACGTGCGCGCTCTTGCAAGCACGTGCGCGCAAAATGACCTTTGTTCGGCAAATCTACATAACATGTCTACTGACCCTAAAAACATTTTACCTTACTCGGATGTGTAGTTTAAGATCACTCAAGGACAAAATTTTCCCAGGAATAATAATAATAAGAAACAGAGTAAAAACAATATGTTCCCCACCTTCGTTTGGGGAACATAATAAAGCGTCTGCAAACTACATGTATATTATATCTGGACTTAGAGCAGCACATCTGGACATGGTTTGCATAAAAGTTTAAATATAATTAAATTACCTTAACTTGCATATATTTGCAACCCATACTGATATTAGCATGCGCAACAGACATTCGAATAACAATTTAAAATTGACGGTCATTCTGGATTTAAAGATATAAAGGAAGGACCCCTACACATGAATTTGAATGTTATACATGTACCCTTAAGGGGGATGTACAAGCCATATTGGATCTAGTCTGGTGTAAAATAAGAAATACCAAGAATGCGCTTAATACTCCACTAAACTAGCCCAAAGTTACTCAAAGTGCTAATGCATTAATTACCTACTGTTAGAGACCAAAATTAGTAAACAATTAAGTTTATTCTGTTTTAATTAGGAGGAAATTAATCATGTTAGAACTGCGCAGCTACAGCATTTACGAGATGATAAATGCCTTGAAAATGGTGTAAGTTTGATTCATTGATAATATGGCTACAATCATTTGTTTCGCTTTTTTCTTGTCATTATCCATAATTCTTGAAAATTTGATTTTTCATATGGGTGTCTTCCTGAGGCAATGTGTTTATTTTGTCCGCCATTCCTCTGTCACACAGAGTTCGAATAACATTGATTTTATAATAAATGCGACCATAATAACATCAAGACAAGAAATTACTAAGTAATAATCAATAGGTTATATTACTTACTACTTTTATTTGTTGCATCGCATCATCTGATTAATGAAAAAACGCAATTTTAACCCCACTCCAGCAAATCGGGAAAAACTGTTCTGTTTACAGTTCGAGTTTCCTCGATAAAATTATTCCACTGAGCACTTGGTTGGCATGTGCATATATCTGCTGTGGATAGATCCGTTTATTACCATGATTATATTTAATTTTTCATGGAACAAGTCTTGATAATTTGTTGGTTTCTTTAAAACTCAAGAAAAAAAGATATAAATGTCCTAAACATATGTGTTTACGGGGGTCTTTTTTCTGTGGCGATAGAAGTTATTTTCAAATGGGGCACTGCAAGGAGGATGCTTAGCATTTAATTTGAAAATGTTAAACAATATGCGGTGCATGAAAAACAAATTGTAATTACACGTCTTACATTCGAAAATTGGTACATATGTATATTTTGTTTAGAAGTTAGATAGAAAAAATAGGCAGTTATAGGATTTCCTTCAGGCACCTCACATAAATAGCTAGATTGTTTGCAATGACCAACACATTGTATGGAGTAATGTTTGGACATAAAAACGCATCATGTCTCATTATGTTGACAACGTTGTAAGCTCACGCTCATTGAACATACGAAGCTTGATAAAATATATTAAGTTGTTTCTTTGAAATTTAGAAGCGAGTACAATGTTTGCAAAGAAAGGTCCATTGCATATGCAATGTCTATCATCGCAAAAAAAGTGAGAGAGCCCCCCCCCCCCCCCGAAAATATTATGTTTGTTTTTCAAAATAGTGCAAAAGATTAAAAAAAATTTGCATTACTAAGTACGTGATGGAATATGTACTAGCCTTATAAGACCATTGTTATAAAATATTTGGTTGCCCTCTCTCCCGATCTACTGCCTAGTCCAAATGGCCCGACTCTTTTTATTTTTTTTACATAATTTTAATGATATTTTTTTTCTTTTTCTTCCGTCAACAATTATGTTTGAATTTTAAGGAATTTCTTTCTCACCTATAAATACGGACCCAATAATTTTTCCCTGAGTTTAGAGGACCACCAAACGTCATTTTAAAGATGGTATAAAATATCTAATTATGTTGATTTTTTTCTTTGTAAAATTTTAATTTTGACAATGGGCAAATAGAATTTTCGTCACAAGTACCTGCATGACGTCATTTTCAGAGTGTGACATCACAAACAAGGAACAAAACTTCAGCATATGTTATTTATAGAACTTGTGTTTGGCTATGTTTCTAATCTGAATTGTGGTTTTGTAGATATAGAGATAGTTCGAACTTTTTGATCACCCCTCGTACTAGTAGGTATTAAAACAAGGTCATTCAGATCGATTATATGTGTCTTATTTCTTTTGTGTTTCATAGGTGATAATTAAAATTTTGATAGATGATATACTAGTAACTTATCTATGGCAAACTTACAAACTCTTAATTTTTAACTTTGATGGTGCTTATTTTTCCTTACCTGGAATCAAAGACTTTAAGATTTTTTTTATATCAATACGTACACTATTTAAGGTGTTTCCACCCTCACAATTTTAATGGTTCAAAGTACAAAAACTGCATTTATTTTCGTTTAATATACTTTCAATTTTCCAATTATTGCAAAAAATGTATAGGTCCCCATATTATTTAAGATGCGAAACATAAATAAACAGAAGTGTATGTCGGCATAAAAATCACAAAATTTGTAAACAGTATTATTGAAAAATATGTTAAAACTGGTTGAAATGCATAATTCTGATGCTGAATGTTCCAAAATACTTCCTACATATAAAATACTTTTGAATTGTGAATATCAGGGAGACTATTTTACATTAGAAGTACAATTTAGTAAATGCGCAAATGCCTGAATGATAAGACCTTAGAAGGAGTTATTGCCCTTGTAAATTTTTTAAAAGACTGAATAATTGATTTAATAAAGAAAATATTCATTTTTTTTAAATTCTTTTATTTAACAATATTTATCATTACAACTATTGTAAAGCATTTTACCAAAAAATAGTGTTCTATTAGGTATAAATTTAAACAAATCACAGATTTTGCAAAAACCTATGACATCATCGGAGGGTGGAATTACCTTAACAACTGTTCGATAATAATACTAAATAAATTACTTCAAGCAACACTATAACATCTTTCCTCTTTTAAAAGTGTTCATATTATTTGAAATATTTTGCAACTGTAATTCTCTTCTACATTTAAAGATAGTTATGTCCCTCCATATTAAGAAGAGGTCTGGAAAACAAAATTCTGTGCTAAAAATAGACCACGTGCTGCTATCCATGAACTACTTTCATGGTTCTTTGCACTCTTTTTGAAGACAACGGTGTCTTGTTTTGAACTTGAAATTATCATTTAAAAGTGCAAAATTTAGACATTTTCTCAACAAATGGTTGTAGAGAGAACATTAATGCACAGTTTGCATATTTTTTTGGATTTTTAAGGCTCTGCTGAATTCTGTAGCTGTGCAGTTCTAAAGAGCATATCAAAAGCATTTTTCTGCAAAAGTATAGATTATATATACACAACATGCATTCAATTATGCATATTTATTGTATCTTTATCATAAGGACTTAAAATTTGATCAAAATATAATGTATTTTAGCCATTTGAAGAAATGTTTACATTTTGTTCTCACTTCACTAAAGGTGGCCGTACATCCCCCTTAACCCCAGTCACATTTCCGAAAACGACCAACAGCGGGTTTTGAAACAAAAATGGGATTCTTCGGTTGACAGTCCGATTTTGACCTCTCTTTTTTGTCGGCCGACCAATTTTTTGTCCATCGGTCCAAGTTATAATTTTTTCTGCATCGGTGGCCGATTTCTTCAGTTGAAGTTATCTGTCGACCAACCTTCGATCATCGTCCGACTATCGGCAGTCAGTTTATTAAGTCGGTCGTCCGTCGTTCGACAATAAGGGTGTTCAAATTTTCGGCCGATGGTTAAAATCAAACTGTAGAGCTCTCATAGCTCGATGATTGGGCGACGATTGGTCGACTTGTGAATATTTTACCTATTAAGGGTGCATAACACAAACAAAATTTTGATGCATGGATTGATATATATTTTTTGAACGGAAATAACATAAATAATTAATCCGTAAGATATAAAGAAATCTTGAGTATTATTTGCTGCTTAGATATGTTGTTTTTATGCAATTCTATACAAAATTGTGCAAACATTTAAACATTGAGTCGCAATCAATGCCTTGCAAACATTACTCACGTCACCTATTTGAATATAGATCTATGAAAAAATATTTTTGATTTCTAAAGAAAAGAGATTTTTTTGTTTTATTTATCCAAGTCATCGGTGTTTCTTTACCGAGATAAAAATGTCAAGGTTGTTCACGGTAAATATTTAGGGAATACCTTATTCTTCAAGGTATTTCATCTTACTTCTGAAGATTTTTTGTCAAAAAAATCTTTTTGAGGAAAAAAACATAAGCGCGTGTTTTCTTTTTGTTCTTTTAAAATGAGTGTATGAAAACGCTGTTGTCTGATTGGACAGAAAAATAAATACGTGTACATGATGTACATTTATAGCAACTTTCAGTTATCGTTCTTGACTTACATATTTGGAAATCGTCCAGACCTGCAAAATGATTACTTTCAGGGCCCTCGGTTGGGGTACTTCGGGGGGGGGGGGGGTTGTTACATAGTTTGAAAATACAGTAATACTTTGAATTCTGCTCTTTGGTGTTAATAAACACTTTATGGTAAAATAAAATTTTATGACACAATATCCAAAATGTTTAAATATAGGGCCCCAGGGCCACTCTGTTACTCTGATTGGTATTAATTAACCAAAGTAGAGTTAAGTGTATGGTTATGATAAGCAATGGTGCCTCTTTCTAAATTGTGAATTTTATGGCCTCTGGTTTAAATCACGAACCAAATTCAATTGCATGATACTCATTTGAACTATAAGGTCCGCGGGCTTCTTGTTATTATTGGAGAGTGATTGAAATGCCGTGAAATATGTTACATTCCTTTAGGGAACATGCTGCTTCTGTGATTCAGCATGTTTTTCATTAGTTAGCAGTCACGTGTACATACATGTACAAGACTAAGTGTCAAATGATGGGTCAATTAACAACAGTAAATGACAAATACGCATAAGAAGAAGTGTTTCGAAAAAACCCAGCATCAACAAATGAAAATACATGAAGATAACTTGTTTTTAAAGATTTACAAATTAGTTGAATTATTGAATAACAAAACACATTTTTGAAGCAGAGGTTCTGTTTGCACAGAAAAAAATGATCCCCCGCCTCTCATATGATTATGATGACAAAGACCATATTTTTATGGGAGACCCCAAATAGATGACAGATCAGAATAAAGGAGGTGCACAATGGCACTGTAATATAAAATCTCCGAACGTCTCATTAAATTTCATTCAGTGGTTGGAGAAGAGGAGAAGCCCCGTCTTTTAAGGTCGTCCTCGATCATAACTTGAAGGTAGTTTCCAATGCATGCTCATGATGAACTAGCATCTTACGATGAAGTCAATCACAGAGAAGAAATTGAACACTTTAAAGGCTGTATGCAGCCTGTATAGTGTTTAACAGCTTTTAAATTGTACGTGCAGAGAAATATGAAGAAAAGGAAGGAGTAGGAGGTGGAAAGATCAAAGGAGAGGCAAAAAGAATCACACAAAAGGAAGTGTGTGTGTATATGAAGTACAAAATGAGGAAGAAGCGGGTGGGATGGGGGTTCCGGAGATGATTTGGATTCAATGAGGAAACGAGGGAGAGACGTTTAAGATACCAATAATAAAGCGTCTGCAAACTATATTATTTCTGGAGTTAGAGCAGCACATCTGGACATGGTTTGCATAAAAGTTTAAAGATAATTAAATTACCTTAACTTGCATATATTTGCAACCCATACTGATATTAGCATGCATAGCAGACATTCGAATCACAATTTAAAATTGACGGTCATTCTGGATCTAAAGATATAAAGGAAAAACCCCTACACACGAATTTGAATGTTATACATGTACCCTTAAACCCCAGTCACATTTCCAAAAACTACCAACGGCCGACGGGTTTTGAAGCAAAAATGGGATTCTTCGGGTGACAGTCGGCAGTTCATCAGCCGTTGTCTTGACCGATTTTGACCTTTTTTTGTCGGCCGACCAATTTTTTGTCCATCGGTCCAAGTTATAATTTTTTCTGCATCGATGGTCGATTTCTTCAATTGAAGTTATCTGTCGACCAACCTTCAATCATCGTCCGACTATCGGCAGTCAGTTTATTAAGTCGGTCGTCCGTCATTCGACAATAAGGGTGTTCAAATTTTCGGCCGATAGTTAAAATCAAACTGTAGCTCATAGCTCGATGATCGGGCGACGATTGGTCGACTTGATGAATATTTTACCTATTAAGGATGCATAACACAAACAAAATTTTGATGCATGGATTGATATATATTTTTGAACGGA